>NW_019154098.1:25504197-25623401 GCF_002288905.1 Enhydra lutris kenyoni | reverse complement strand
AAAAGTGAAACCTTACCTTTTTCCCAGGTCTTTTCTGCCTACACTCTTCCTTAGCCATGTATGTGGCTTTTAAAATTGCAAGTATACACGGGCATCTTTGAATGCCCTAATACCTTGAAGAAACTTTCTCCTAAGCTTTTCTTCCGAGGCTTAAGACTGTTTCTTACATGTCATGAGCATAATATTTTGCCTCATGTTAACTATGGACATTTTGTTTGCCTTACAAGGTCTTTGAACAATTCCTGCTGCTTTTTCACCTGGACTGAGTTCTGAGTTAGGCAGAATAGGGACATGTATTTTGTGTCAGTATAGGTAGCTCCCAGATAATTTAGAGCAGATGAACACAATAATCTGTAAATATGGGCAGCTGCTCTTCCTCTGGAGCCGATTACCAGGATCACACTGTTACTAGGGAACAAAGACTGCTGCCTTCAAGACTTTTGCCAAACTATGGGGAGTTGAGGGCAAGGAAAATTAAAAGTACCACTAAATTTCCCTACCATTTTTGAAGTACATTTTTTTTTCAATCATTGTTTACTTGGTTGCTGTAAACCCTTGGCTGCTTTCTAGCGTTCTGAATAATTTGGCTCATTTAATGTGATTATTGACATGGTTGGAATAAAATATAGTTTCTCCAGCTATTGTGTGTGTGTATGTATTCTTTGAACACGTCAGTGGTTTTATCTTCTATTAGCCATTTGTCCATCAAACCTGAAATGAATGTGTCTTGTTCAATCTAAGCTGCATTCCACAATAAGCTTTTTTTCTAAGATTTTATTTATTTATTTGAGAGTGAGCAAGCAAGAGAGAGAGAGAGAGAGAGCACAGTAAGATTTTATAAGTTTATCTAGAAAACTTTTTTACAGAGCAACTGTTGCACCCTGTATGTCAGTTTTTAGCTGATTTTAGATCTTTGGTTTTCCTTCTGTAGGTTTCATCTTAGTCATTACTTCACAGATGGGCAGAGAAGACCAATAAATGAACAGATGGCACCTATGAACTACTGGGGAAAATATACATGCTATCCAAAAACAGAGTGAAGTTTTTAGGGTCTTATCCCTGCTAGAGAACGGTCTCTAGGATATCAACATGTTTGTCAATCTTATATTTATATATTCATATATAAAATATATATATTTATATATTCACATATTTTCTTCTGTTGAGATTATAAACATTTATCAATGTTCATGTCTTAGCTCTTTTATTTTATATGATCCCTTGGTGGTGTGACAGTTTTCTAATCTAAATTGGAAAGTAGCCTCTTCTGGCATTCTAGTTATAGTTACAAACACCAAATTTAAAACATATGATTAGTGGAGTCATGGCATATGCACACTTAACACATAAAATTCAACCATATATGCTATGCCAACTCAAAATAAAGACTTCTCTAGCTGTTTTCTATTTCATGTGTTCTTTCTTAAACTATTCTTGTTATGTTTTCCACTCTAATTCAGTATATTTTATAACTGTTTTATTTTTCTATTGACCAATTTTTTTTTTAAATTTTCCAGTGGTTTAGTGTCTGTGTTAAGGTTAGTATTGTATATCTCAAAATAATCTCTGTATACTTTCAAAAAATGTTTTAGAATTTTATGTATAAGGACTTTCTACCAATATTTTCCCTATTTCTTCCATCTATTCCTGCTACCATTGTTGCTATACATTTAATTTTTGCATATGCAATAAAAACATAATGCATTGCTACTATTTTATGATTTGATTTAAATGATTAGTGGGGAGGGGATTAAGATAAGAAAAATATTTTATTTTTTTGTTTCTATTACTTTTCATTTCTGTCTGTAGATCTGAGTTTCTGACCTTCATCATATTTTTTCTTGAACATTTCTCATAGACTAGATCAACTGATAATTATTTTTTCATTTTAGTCTGAGAGAGCCTTTGTCCCTTATTTCAGTACTTTTTTCTTCTGAATTTATTGAGCTATAATTGAGGTATCCTGAACTGCATGTATTTAGAATGTATAGTTGGGTCAATTTTTACATATATGTACTTATGAAACTATATCAACACACTCTTGTCTCTTAATTTATAGCTTTCACTTCCCTCTTTTTCATTTCTTTACTTACAATTTATTTTTGAAGAAACCAAACTGTTTACTCTATAGAATTTCTCACATTGTCTTTCATTGATTGCAGTACTGTGGTGGTATTTAATATATTGTTTTGTTTTTTTTATTTTCTTTAAATTGATATTTAAATCTAGATGTTTTATAGGATTCAACCTTTGATTTTTTTGAGAGCATGGGCAAGGCTACTTCATAGTCTTCCTTTTACACAGCAGGTTTTACCTTGTGTTGACATTCTCTTACACATTTGACAAATATTTATTCTAGGTACAAACTTCTGGGAGAGTAGTATTTTTCTTTTAGAATTCTGTGGTTTCACCCTATTTTCTACTTGTTTGCTTAGTTTTTGATGAGAAATCTGCTGTAATTTTTGATATTTTTATTCTGTATAAGGAATGTGTCCATTTTCTTATGGTTTTAAAGAACTTCTCTGTGCTTTTCAGTAGTTTGAATATAATATACATAGATTTTTTTTTTATTTGTTGCTATTTTGGAGTGTGTGTTTTATACTACTTGGTATTCCTCAATCTAGGATCTGTGGTTTGGAGTCTGTCACAAATTTTGGAAAATTCACAATCTTCTTCAAATATCTCTTCTGTCCTTTTTTCTTTGTGGAGTGATATGTTCCTTTTGATATTATTCCACTGCTATTAGATGCTTTGCGCTTTTTTTTCCCCCTATTTGCTTCTTAGTTTGTGCAATTCCTATTGACCTGTCTTCAAGTATACTGATGTTTTTGTTGACTGTGTCATCTATTGATTTTTTTTTTCCTGTTATAGTGTTTTATTTCTAATGTTTCCATTTGATTGTTGGACTTTTTCTCTATGTTGAAACTACCTATATGAGCATTCATGTAATCTAATTTTTTCATTAGAACCTTTAACATGTCAAACATACTTACATGAAATTTCCTGTGTGATAATCACAGCATCTTTTCATATTTGAAGCTAGTTCTGATGATTGCTTTGCCTATTAAGACTGTGTAAAAAAAAAAACATTTTTATGTGCCTCGTTGTTGAAAGATGGACAGGTTGCATAGATTAGATACTGAGGTAAATGTTTTTAAAATTTACTTTTTTAAGGTTTAGTTTAGTTTTCAATGTTTAGTTTTCTATTAATCTACTAAGGTGTTGGACTGGTTTTGAAATTCTTACTACTGTGGTTACTACCCGGAGTGCCTCAGAGGCTTCAAATTCTTTTGGTGATAACTGTGTTTAGGGAGTATGTTAATGTGTTTAGAGGGTTGTCTGAATGCCTGACTTTTGTTTGGCTCTGGGCAAATCTATCTGTCTGGTCTAGGGTCTTTTGTGCTATACCCTAGAGAAAATCAGTCTCTTGCAGATTTCCCAGTTGTTTTATACTGTTATTTCTGCTGGACTTTGTTAGCACAGTAGTGGGGGTGGGTGACAGAGATATTATTTGATTTTACTAACTAAGCCTCAATCTTAGCCAGGCAATGTGAACCTAAGTCTTAGGAGTGTGGTGTGCACAAACGCTCCTATTCCTCCTTGAGTGTCATACTAAGTCTAGCATGTATTCTTGCCCATCCTTAAGGTATAAAATTTTCTTTTGTTTTCCTTTATTTCCCCTCTCCTAGAAGCAATGGATTTCCATCAGTGCCCTCAGGTTACAGTTTGTAACTATTCCTTTTGCAGATCAAGGCTTTTGTTCTAGAGGAGTAGTAGGGAAGATGAGTCTGTGTGAGGTACCAATGGTAGCTGCTGTTGCCCTACAATCCCCACAGGAAAGAAGTTTTCTTAGAATTTTGCTTGATCTTGTTAGAGGCTCCTGGGAATCCAGAAAGAAAAGCCCACAAGAGGGTATGAATCTCCATATGTCTGCATCTGTTATGAGCTTCACAGGCTCATGCTAGCCCACACTTGATCCTCAGCAATTAGTTAAACACTACTAAGCTGGCTCATTTTACTGGCTTATATGACATTTAGGAACTTTTGTCCTAGGGAAGCAAGTGCCTGCATCCTGTTTCTACCTTCAATCACCTGTTTCTTTCCAGATTTTGGGTTAGTTGTTTGTCCTGCAATCTTTTTTTTTTTTTTTAAAGATTTTTATTTATTTATTTGACAGACAGAGATCACAAGTAGACAGAGAGGCAGGCAGAGAGAGAGGAAGGGAAGCAGGCTCCCTGCTGAGCAGAGAGCCCGATGCGGGACTCGATCCCAGGACCCTGAGATCATGACCTGAGCCGAAGGCAACGGCTTAAGCCACTGAGCCACCTAGGCGCCCTTGTCCTGCAATCTTAATTCCCTCATGTATAGTAGTTACAGATACCCAGTTTTTTCTACTCCATGGCTTTCAACATGTCTGAACTAAAACTAAAAGTCTCCTCTGGGACTGTTTTGAACATAAATTTTATAGGAAGTTGTGTGGTGGAGTTGAAACTTTATACTTTAGAATCCACATAGTTGATTCAAGTTCTGACTCTTCCTGCTACATATTCCTGTATCTCTAGGTTGATGACCTCTGACCAATACCAAGAGGAAACGGATTCTAACCTTGTAGAGCCATTGAGAAACATAAATGACAACAAGACATATGAAGAATCTAGTACAGAGAAAGCATGCATTACATAACTGTTTTCTTCTCTTTCTTGCTATGCGAAAATCTTTGAATTGTATTGTTTATATGTCTTTGTGTGCTAACTAAATACTGAATTCTCTGAAATTACAAACATCTTCATATTTAGATTGGACTGATTAACTCATTGCAGTCCTTGAAACATAAAAATTTTTGCTGAAAAAATATTCTCCTCCAGATCTGTTTAAAGCTATGGAGTAGGTGGTGCTTAGGAAAAGATTCGCCAGATGTATTTTAGGTATGAAAATCTCCTGCAAAAAGGCCATAACGTTAAGTAGTTGGGAAAACCATGTACAAAAGATTGAACCATTACCTCTCAGAAGTAACTTTTCCGGTTTGGAGACCTTTGGGGAAGCATGAGAAGAAGACAGAGGTTTTGTTGTTAGATAGGCTTTGTTTTTATCTTGATTTTTCTAAGGTGTGTGAATTTAGGCATATTAGTTAACCTCTCTAAGGCTTCAGTTTTTCCTATTTGTACCTTACAGAATTTTGAGAAGTAGAAATAATTAGCATCAAGTTTCTGGCACACAGAAATGCTTAATAAATATTATTCTTAGTTTTTATACACAATCTTGTCCTGAGTAAATCATATTCTTTTAGTAAAAAGGACTTTCCATATTAAAAAAAAAAAAAAAGATGTTCTATGAACAAAAGGAGCTTTCTATTTACAGAATTTAGGAAAAGGTAGATGTTTTGATATATAGAAAATCGGTTCTGTGAGCAATGTGAGTTCTTTTCAAATGTAGTTTCCTGGGCCAACTGTGAGGGTGATAAAATGATTATGCTGAAAAATTTATAACAGCCAATTTTGAAAACATAAACAAATATGTCTGTGTTTATATCTAAATTTTAAATAAAGTGTTAAAATTATATACAGTAGCTAAGAAGTCTGTATCAAATAGACCTTCAAAATTTATTAACTGAAGTTCTAGCACTTGAAAGACATGAAAAAAACTGCCAAAATACTCACTTTTTAAAAAAATGGAAAGGGATAAGAAAGAGGATAGGAAAGAGATAGGAAATCTTTTGAACCTATAGAATATTTATACCACTGACCATGAAGTAGATTCTAGAGACTATTGAGCTGGTCTATTCCATGTCCCCAGACAGAAAAATTATTAACATTTTTGTGACAAATATATTTCAATTATTAATAAAAGATATCAATTTATCCAATATCTATCACTAAAATACTTGTTATTAAAAATTCTGTTTCTTTGACAAAAAACTTCCTTTTGGATCCTTCACATATAATGCCTTCTCATTATTAAACTATCTCCTTTCTTTAGATTTAATTATGACATGAATTCTAAAATTTTCTGGAGTTTATTTTCAAAATAATTTATTAAGAGCATTTTTTAAACTTAAACCTTCTCATTCTTTTTGAGTAATTTCTAGTTTTGGCCATCTTTTTAATTTTTTTAATTTTTAATTTTCTAAATTTTAGTTATTTTTAGGTGTATTAAAACACATAATTTGAAAAAGAAATAAAAGCAGTTTTATCTATCGAGAAAAGAAGAAAAATAATTAGTAAACATTATTTGCTTAAACATTTATAAGTTGTAGGGGCAACTGGGTGGCTCAGTGGGTTAAAGCCTCTGCCCTTCGGCTCAGGTCATGATTCCAGGGTCCTGGCATCGAGCCCCACATTGGGCTGTCTGCTCAGCAGGGAGCCTGCTTCCCCATCTTTCTCTGCTGGCCTCTCTGCCTACTTGTGATCTCTGTCTGTCAAATAAATAAAATCTTAAAAAAAAAAATTATAAGTTGCAGAGTGTTTTCTCTTTACTTATTCTAGGTGATTCTCAAAGCAGTTCTGGTAGGGATAAATAATTTATCCAAGACCACATAACTAGTAAATGGAAGAACTATGAGTCATTCCAAGAGTGGATTCAAATCTTAGCTCTGTCCACTAAATGTATCCGCTGTGCTTTCCATAACCCTTTACATTTTCCCATGTCATATTGGATTTTGCAATTTAATTAACCTTGCACTGTGACAAATACTTAACTTTTGGCTTAACTTCGATTTTCAAAGTTTTGGTCATGATAATTTTTCTTCATTGCTAATATTGCAACATATTCTTCCACAGTATTACTTTTTCCTCCTCAAATCATCAAGGTCCTACAAATTAAAACTCTTACCTCCAAAATATTTGAACAGAATTTTATTGATAAAGCTCTTTTTTAAATTAAACACTGATTCTTGTAGAGCATGAATCATTATGTTACTATCTTTAACATAGAGTTCCTGCTGTATAAAATCTTTTAGCCAGTTTTGCATTCTCATAATGTGCCACATATAATATGATCCTTCCCTCCCTCTTTCTTCGCTCCTTCCTCCATTTTACCCTATTTGTCAAATAACATAAAATCCATGTTTTCACACAGTATGATTTCAGAATCCTATTCTGTAAAATAAGTACCTAGTGAATCAATCACTTAGGATGTCACACTAGGGCTGTGAGAGAATATGGAGTTCCAATCTATTATGAGAAACAAATTCTGAGAAGAGAAGAGAATTGTAGTGTATAAGTGAAAATTTATACATCTTACACAGATATTCATTTTTAAAAGCTACTGTTTCATTTAATTATAATAAATATGCTGAAATTAAAATTGTTTTACTAGGGAAAATAATACAGTAGGGCCAACTTGGCTTATTTTACAGAGCTTCAAACACAAAATTATGATTTAAAGACGCAGCATAGACTTCAACCCAACCACAATGCCACTTATGTAACCACAACCCCCTCTCCTTTTCACTCCTGTAGGATTCACATAAGAAAAATATGTGATTTTATTTTAATTGATAGTAATAATAACATGCATTTCATTAGGTTTCTGTAAAGTTCATGTTTTACTTCATATTATTATGCGTACTATCATAGGTTTGTCTTAAAAGACAAAGTTTTGTGGCATATTTTCAGAGTGTTATCTGGAAATCTAATGGCCTACTCTAATTTTACTCATGAGTGCATTATTCTCATTCTCAGAAATGAATCTTTAAAAGAAACATATGTTCAACATTTCCTTTAGGGAAGGATGACAGTTAGATATCTGAAGGAGGAAAGAGCGGATCAAAGTGGTAAGGAAATAAAGATGTACTTAGTTGTTGAATAAGAGGCTTGCCATGAAATTTATCTGGAAAGCTCTCAAGGATAGACAGTCTAAAGAGGAGTTAATTAAAATAAATGTAAGTATCACTGCCTAATTGTGATCATTTTCCTCTTGTATCTACTTGATCTCACTTTAATGCTTACAATATAAATATAAAATAATGGTCAGCTTTAATAATTGCTTTGCCAAGCTAATCCATCAATGACAGAAACCCAGGGATCTGGAAGGGATTTTGTTTTTGTAAAACAGAGATTGCTTCTTTACTTTTTAACCTTAAGTATAAATTGGACATTGACCCAACTCATTTTTAGTTGGAAGACGAGTTTTCATATCCTTGTGGTGTTACCTAGGAAACCACATCCTTGCTACATGTAGACACCTGCACGATTGCTCTATGTACATTATCCCAGGTCACTTGTGAGGTAAATTACAGAATGTCATCTAACCAAATAAGATTCTGATAAATGGAATGATTGCAAGATATTTGAGGTTTTAAATATTTTTAAATTATTCAGAAAAAGAAAAACTGCCTTTCTCTAGAATAATTTTTTAAATCAAAATTTGCTTTGAATAATACTTATTGCCTGTAGTTTCTAACTTTGTTACCAAAGCACTATCGTAAATTGGTGATGTTGTTGTTGACTCTAATGTTGATTCAATTATAAAAAAGCTTAATTTCTTCTAGTTTATAGTTTGAAGTCAATAGTCATTTTTAATAAATCCTTTAGAATAAGATTTTGATGGTTTCACATAATCAAGGGAACTAAATCCCTAATAAAGATTTAATTATAAATAAATATAAATTTTATATCAGATATAGTTATTCTTTAAAACTTTGTAATGTTTCCTTACCTATCTCTCTAACCTGTTTGATCTCCAGGAATATCCATTCCAGTAAATCATACCATGATTCAATTAAATAGTAAGTCTTGTCATTTGTACCCCAATATAAGCACACTTATTCGATTCCACAAAAACATCACGTTCAAGTTACAGACAATTCTTATTTTGGACTTTTCCATTTTAAAGGGTATTCCTGCTTCTATTCTCTATAGTCCCTTTCCACATAGCAGTAAGAGTAATCTTTTCAAAAGGAAAATCAGACTCCATCACTCTAGGTTAAATCCTCTGCTTTTCATTGCACTTAATGTACAATCCAAGCTCCTTATATTGGCTTGCAAAAGCCTATTTGATTTGTTCTTGGCTGTTTCTCTGAATGCATCTCTTATTACGTACCATCTCACTGACCACACATCAGCCATGCTGGCTCTTGAGTAGTTCACACAATGGCCAATTTTCATCAGAGGTTGGGTTGTTTTCAATAATGATCTTGTCTGTCTGAACTGGAGATTATACTTGGGACCTGTTTTAGGTCTGGTAATAGAAAAAAGACTGGGGTGAAAATTTACTTTCAGGTAATTTACCTAAAAAGCTGTAAAAAGGATAATGGGGGAGAAGAGAGCAGCTGCAATAAGGATCTCATGTACTTTGCTCAGATAGTCCTTCAAGATGGGCCTTCATGATGTAAAGGATCAGGACTCTGTACCCACCCTGGACAGATCTTTGGACACAAAATTCTCCCCGAGGACAGACGAAAACGTGAGAAAGTTAAGTTTGTTGGCCAAAGGCCAATATTTTCTTTTAAGAATGGGTTCTCTGGTCTTCTGATTGGTCTTCCTCACCCATCCATCCCAGGAAGACTTACAAGAAGATAGCAGAATGAATTATAACCCTTGATACTGTAGCTGATCTCAGGGCTACAATTTACTCATATCGCTTTCTTCCTCTGCTACTTAATCTAGTTTCTCACCTTTAGCTACCACCTCTGCATGCCTAGATGGGTCTAGTTGCCATATACTTCTTAGGCTGTGGCTGCTGCTCCTACCCATTTACCATAAATAAATCTGTAGAACAGTAATGGACACCCCAATGGATTATCTAGATTGCCTAAATATTAAATGTATTCCTTCCTGTACCACGTATAATAGCTTTCCTTTGCAAATCAGACCAACATGGTGACTCCTTTTCTGTTTTTTTAACCATAAAAATTGTATAAATTACCAGGTGGCAGCTGTGAATTTGCTTTTAACTGGACTCTTGATCCTTCCTCTGGCACAATTCCACCTCTGGTAACCAGGAGATCTATACATGCAAAGCCGTTGTGGAAACAGGAAGCAAAAGCCCTAAGTGAGTTGCTGAGATGTTGGTAATAGAGTCCATAGCTATGGTTTTTGGTTCTCCCATGTATTCTCCATATTGTATATATACATTGATCTTGATTTGGACTATATATTAAATCTCAAAGGATGGTTTCTCATCCTTGTGAGGTACTATGTCCAAGCTGAAATCTTAAGTAAACTTTCAGAAGTGTATTCCATTTCCTTATCAGCCATTGGTTGCTGAGTTTGTGGTAGGTGATGAAATGCATGTCATGATCCTGTGCTCACTGACATCTTCTACTTTGCCCATGTGATGTAATGAAGGATCTTATGTCAGTGGATCACCACATGAATCTATAGATAGTGATGCTGGCTGAAATCCTATGAAAATGAAAGACAAACCCATGTCCAGAACATGAGTTAGTTCTAGTCATAATAAGAGGAATCCAACAGTGAAAGGAGCCTAGTATAATCACCTCACCACTGAGTAGCTCACTGGTATTTTTTAAAAAAAATTTATTTTTTAAATTTCTTTTCAGTGTTCCAGAATTCATTGTTTATGCACCACACCCAGTGCTACATGTAATACGTGCCCTCCATAATACCCACCACCAGGCTCACCCAACCCCCCCACCCCTACCTCTCTAAAACCCTCAGATTGTTTTTCAGAGTCCACAGTCTCTCATGGTTATTTTCTAAGGATGAATTCTTAACAGATGTTTTGTATTAGATTCTGTTGGATATCCAGAGGCATTAGTAGCTATATTAGCTTTAGTGAGTGGGACTAGATCTATGGCTGTCATCACATGGCTCATTATAAAAGCACTGGGAGTGCTACAGATAAGCTGACTCACCTGAATTTGTCAAGTCAAAGCTCTACCAATTGGGATGCTGTTTTTAGGGCCATATCTGAGTGTGGTTGTAGCATAGGAAGGGTGCATCTTCACTTTGCATGTGTATATGGACTGAAGCATACCTAAACCACTCATTTATATTCTTCTTTCACCATCTGTTTTAAGTGTTCCCCTGCCCTCCAGATACCACCCATGAACCTGTTGGTATGCTCTGAGGGAGAGGTGTTGGGATAACACTGGAGGACATGGGAGTCTATGTCACTTGCTTGTGCAGCTTATTTCTGCCCTGTGGTCCTAACTGTACCCTATACTTGTGTGATACTTCTGTCTTATGATTCACTGCCACTGGGCCTCCTCAATGTTTTGACTTGGTAATTGGTAGGTCTGACAAAACCAATTCATGATAGGCATTCTTAATTAGAGGTCACTTGATATCTCTTAATACATTTTCCATTTTTATTAGTGCACAGTAACATTTCACATGATGACATGACCTTGATATTAGAAAATTAAGGCTTTACTTTGTGATGCTCCTACTGGGACTCGCCACAAGTATTATTCCTGCAGGGTCCTATGGCCCAAGAAGAAGGTCTGCTTGAATCACAAACTATTTCTTCTGTAGATACCTTTCCTTCTGTGGGTTCCATTAAAAACTGTCAGCCTTCCAAAACACCTGGGAAATTGGTCAAAGTGGTAATATCTAGTGTGGAATATACTGTTTCTAGAATACAAAATTTCTACCAGGTACTGTTCTTCATTTGCACTTGTAAACGGTGCAAGATGCAATCTATTGTCCTTTACTTTAAAAAAAAATATACCCCAGGACATTGGACAAGTAAAAACTTATTGATGTGATAAGTTCTAAAGCTTTTTTATTTATTTCCCACCCTCTAGAACACACGGATCTTATCAAGTTCTCAAACATACTTTTTTTTTTGCTCAGTTGGTTTGCTTATTATGTCACTGATGAAGTGGACCAATTTAAGAGTATTCACAGTATCCCAGTGGTCTAGATTGCTCAGAAGTATTTTATGAGAGAGGTGGGGAGAGTTAACATGGTCTTGTGGCATCCTATATAAATGTGAACTGATTCCTCTTTCATGATAAAGTTTGAGAAGAATGCATTGGCTAGATCAATTACTATACACCATGAACCTAAGACCATGTTAATATGCTCTTAAAGAGATATCTCCTCTTATATAACAGCAATATTGATATTACTTGCTATTAATATTGATATTAATTTGAGGTAGCTCACTGTCATTCCCTAGCAACCATCTCATTTTTTTTTTAAGTGCTGGCATGATGAATGAATGAGGATATAATAGAGACCAGAATCCTAGAATTCTTTAGGTACTTAGAGGTATCACTGACCTTCCCTATTTCCTCTTAATATTCCTCTGAATTGTAGTTTTTATATAAGTTGGCTGGGAGAATGCCTTCACCTATGAAAAAACTACACAGGTCAAGGAAGCAATTTGGGGGTTGGTTTACTGACAAGAATGTCCAGATAAATTATACACTCAGGGATTGGGAAAATGAGGACTTTGTGATAGTGAGTCTGTGAAGTTAGTGGATGCAATGTAGGTCAGACCTGGGCCAGTTCTTTACTTTCTACTTGGTCACCACCGTAGCAAGGATTATGATGCTTCGGGTACCATATATTATCAGCTAGGAATTTTTCCATCAGTTCTTCAAAGATTTATATATTCCCACAACCCTAGGATATTATTTACTGAGTAAATGGTCCTGGATATTTTTGGAAAGAGGCTAGGTGAATTATTACTATTGACATGTTAAGTGGTTTTTCAATATCCTTCCTTCTGTATCTCCCCTTTAGTCAAATAGTTCTGCCCTCTAAGCCAGCCCAGGACCAAAAAGTGGTCACAGCATGATTTTGTGAATGACTATCCTGAGCCTCCTGATCATGCACCCTAATTCATCTTGATTATTTAGTTTAGACTGATTGTACAAATTGAGCCATCCATCTTTCCGTATATACCTTTACCCTAAGGATGCTGCATCTTATTTCTATAGCTGGATGTCAGCCTCTACCCTAATTTTTCTATGATATTATTGCTTATTACAGTAATTGTACCCATCTTATTTTTGACCATAAAGAATCATCACATGGTCTTCTTTCAGGAAACTCTCATTACCATTCCCATTTCTGTCTAGGAACCCAATTCTGTAATAGCTTCTCCAGCTATCAGACCCGAACTACAGAGTCTTTTTTTTTTTTTTTTAGAATCATTTTTTTTTTAATTTCTTTTCAGCATAACAGTATTCATTGTTTTTGCACCACACCCAGTGCTCCATGCAATACGTGCCCTCCTTAATACCCACCATCTGGCTCCCCCACCCTCCCATCCCCGCCCCTTCAAAACCCTCAGATTGTTTTTCAGAGTCCATAGTCTCTCATGGTTCACCTCGAACTACAGTCTTACAGAGAAAACAATGCTTAGTTTCTCAGAAGTACATGCCTTATTGACTGAGTGAGTGGAGTAAAGGGAGTGTTGTTCAGGCCTCCTTTAAAGTTGACTAGTGGTTTCCAGCCTTACATAATAGATATCCTTTCCAACATTCCATTTTGCTGAGCTACTTAATCCCCTTTTACACTGCTTGCATTGTAGTTGTGGTTTTATTCTTCATTTAATGGGGGACATTGACTTTTTCAGGCTTTAAAATGCTATCCTACCAGGATAGGAAGCTCTCCTGCATCCTTGATGAACTTTTAAATACAGTTGCATAGGAGACTGTTTCCAATTTTTTAATCCTCCCCCTTTATTAGACTCTTTCATGATAGTCTTGATAACATATTTTTTGCATCCAGTCTCTTTCATAGGCCCTGACTCCTGTTAGTACATTTGGCAAGTTTGTATAGCTTTCAGTTATCGTCCTTTTACTCCCTTAGTAGGTCAAATTCTATCTTGGTTGAGTTATGCTGCCACTTAATACTGGTAATTATTGTCATGGACAGAACTGCAGAAGTAGAGGTTATATTTTAAGAAAGCAACTGGTAGATTTTCTTCAAATAAAGTACTTACAAAATTTTAACATGGAGGTGTGCCAGCGGATTATGGTGAGTACTAAGAATTTCAGAGGATTTGAGAGGTTCTGTAGTCTCAGAGTTCAGAAGAACCCAGATGTTCATGCACATTGGTGGACATGTCTCCATCCCAGTTTTGAGGATCCCGTTTCTTCTAAGTTAAGGCTTGGATCATGGTTTAATGGAATTGCTAGACTGGAGTTTCTAGTCTTCTCAGGGACTGCATTACCAGTATAATTAATTGCGATTTTTGGGCCTCAGTTTTCTGCTTTCTAGCTGCAGAAGACAAAATACTCCATTTATGTTGTCAAGAAGGCACTATGACTTTTAAACACATTGTCTTAAATTAATGATGAATTAATTCCATCTTTTGATGTCGTTCTCTAACTCATTGGTCATCCCTAGCAACACTTCTAGCAATTATAACTTACTGTGAACATTTCAAATACCTAGATACTGATGCATTCCTTTCACTGGTATACGATTCCAGTTCACTACTGGTGAGATGATCAACAATTACACTGCTCTCTCATGCCAGAGGTTATTAGTACTCCACCTATTCCGGTAATGGAATCTTCATTGCCAACTGGCCGATGAATGATTCATCTCCAAATTCCCATTTTTAGAGATTGCTTTTTCCTCCTGACACCATTTATCATTAGCTTTGGTTCTGCAGAAAACCGAGTCCTAGGAATATTGGGGAATGTTCTGTAAAAAAATACCTTTAAGTGGTTGAAGGAAGCAGGATAGGACAGAGGGAAAAGTTGACTTACAATGCAGCTGAAGCAAAACTCTCAGCCAGTCACATTTATTGATCTAAAGCTGGAGTAGCTCTTCAGAGATACCCTGCATTGGATCTGAGGTGTAGGTGGTGGTCAGGGAGGCTTTGTACACTTGCATCAAACAGTCATGGTAAGTAAGTTATCTCTAGGGAAGAAGAGTAACTTTGGAAAGCAATTCTTCTTGCCTAATAAGTTTTGCAGGGATTTGGCCATAACCTATCAGCAAGCAACACTTTTAGGCCTGGAGGAATATCTGGGTGGTGTGCCACAGTATTTTCTACAGGACCCCTAGTACGATAGTTCTACCACACTTATGCCCCATGTAACCAGATAGGTAGCCTTCCATATGTCTTTCTTCCCCTCTTCCACATATTGATATCTTGCAGAATAAGTCTTGCTCTGAAAGTTTTTCACATATTATATCAGAGAACTCTGTGAATTCTGTAGACAGGTTATTAAAAGATGAGAAAATGTAGTAGGGGTGGCATTAAGATATCTTAATTCTTTTATTTTTAGCTCCCCAAACATAGGGGTCACATCTTTCCCCTGGAAAGGGAGCAGTATGGTATTAGTGAGTGGAAATTGACTAAAAAATATGGAAAAATGGGGAATGGTGTTTTATTTTACACTATCTAGTTTTTTGCATTAACAGTAGTCTTAAACATAGCAGTACATTAGAATCCGCTCTAGTGTATTTTAAAATATACCCGTATCTAGGTCCATCCGTGGCCGATTAATATCAGAATCTCTTGAGAGTGGTGATCAGCAATTTATAGGTTGTAAATGGTTACTACATAATTCTAAAGTTCAGCGACCTATAGGTTTTAATTATTTACTAGAAAATTCTCAAGTTACTAGATAATATTGGGCTTATGGGTTAAGCTTACAACCAGCTACTCTTGCTGCTTTCCTTAGAAGAGACCAGCAGTCATATGTTTATATATGTATACTTCTACTCTGTTAATATCCACCACTACTTCTTTGTATATATTTCTGGAATCACTGGAAGATAATTTTTATTTTGTCTTTGGTGGTCCACAGCATGGGTCAAAAATATAGTATTCCCTGATGAAATTGTACTCTTTTCTATCTTCTATCTTGAATGAGTCCCAAATAGAAGTTATACATAGATTCTAAATGGCAGCCTACAAATTCTACAAATATTTTAAGAATATTGATATTAAAGAATAATGACACTTACATTGGTTCCATATCTTAGCTATTGTGAATAACACTGCAATAAACATAAAGAGTGGAGATATTTCTTCAAGATTTAAAAAAAAAAATTTCTTTATTTACTTTAGAGAGAGAGAGAGAGTGCATGAGCACGGGGGAAGAAGGAGAGGGAGGGAGAATCTCAAGCAGACTCCATGCTGCTGGCAGAGCAGATACAGGGCTCTATCTCAGGACATAGAGGATCATTACCTGAGCTGAAATCAAGAGTTGGACATGTAACTGACTGCATCACCCAGGCACCCCTTTCTTCAAGATTTGATTTCTTTGGAGATATGTCCAGAAGGGAGGTTGATGTATTATGTAATGTTCAGTTTTCCATAATATGTATACCAGTTTCCTTTCCACTAACTGTTCCTTTTTCTCCATATTCTCACCAACATTACCTTGGACTTTTTGATGACAGCAATCCTAACATATGTCAAGTGATACTTCATTGTGGTTTTGATTTGTATTTCCTGATGATGTCATGGTGAACACCTTTTCATATACCTATTGGCCATTTGTATGTCTTCTTTGAAAAAATGTCTAGTTGGGTCCTCTGCCTAATTTTTATTCATATTATTTTTTGTTGTTACTACATTGTATAGATTCCTTGTATATTTTGATCTCCTTATCATATAAATGGTTACCAGATATTTTCTCCATTCTATAGGTTGCCTTTCCACTATGTTGATTGATTTCTTTGCTGTGCAGAAACTTTTTGGTTTCATGAGATCCACTTATTTATTTTTGCTTTTGTTGCCTGTAGTCTTGGTATCATATCTAAGAAATCATTGCCATGACCTATTTTAAGCAGCTTTTTCCCTTTGTTTTCTTCTAAGAGTTTTATGGTTTAAGTGTTCAATCCATTTTGAGTTGATTATTCTTTTTAATTTTAGATATCCCCACTGGTAGCTTCTTATGGTATTAATTTGGTTTTATCTCTTGGCCAATAAATTTCAGCATTTTCATGAGCTTATTTTTCTATCCATAAATAAAGTTTTTGGTGAAGTATTTGTTTAAATTTTTATGCATTTATTTAAGTTGTTCATCTGCTTATAATTGAAGTTTGAGAATTCTTTACATATTCTGGATATAAATCCTTTTAGATATATGCCGTGTGTGTGTGTGTGTGTGTGTGTTTGGTGGTGTTGTTGTTTTTGGCCTGGTCTGCAGTCTGTTTCACCTTTTGATATCCTTAATTGTGTGGTTTCTTAAAATTCATTTTGAGAGAGAGAGAGAGAGAGAACACATGCACAAGTGGGGGAGGGGCAGTAGGCTGGGGGTGGGGCGGTGGGGAGAATCTCCAGTAGTTTCCCTGCTGAGTGAGGAGCCAGAGATGGGGTTTGATTCTAAGACCCTGAGATCATGATCTGAGCTGAAATCAAGAGTTGGGTGTTTAACCCACTGAGCCACCCAGGTGCCCCACTAATTGTGTTTTAGGAAGAGTAGACATTTTAAATTTTGATGAAATCCAATTGAGTAATTTTTGATAGATCATAAATTATAAGTTCCAAGGCTCTCAAAAATATAAAAATTATGTACCTATCCTATTATATGTATATATGCATAACCATTATTAAGAATGAGTATGCAAAAAGATGGGATAATATGTTATAAAAATGGAGGCTAATTACAGAAAATTGGGGTTTAAATATTTTTTCAAAATCATTTGTAAGTCACCACATTAAGAACATATGATAATTAAATTAAAAAATTTCATAATCATCTCAATCACCTTTGAAAACTAGAAATAAGGAACTTTATTTTATCTTATCCTATTTTTAACTAAAAATAAATATCACATATTCATTTTGCCTCATAGCACTACTTATATTCATTCTTGCACTAGAACTCTTAGAAGTGTAAACAGGAAAATGTAAAATAAAAAAATAGTAAAATAAATTACAAGCTTGGTAGATTTTAAAGAAGAAAATAAAAGTTTTATTATTCATTGGCACCGTAGTTTGGACATTGAAAAGCCAAATAATCTACCGAGAGACTCTTAGAATTTAAGTGTATATTAAGCAAATTTCTGAAGGGAAAAAAGGGAGCAATCAAAAATTAATTTTATTTTGGTATATTAGCAATTGACAAAACTCAAAGTTTAAGAAAGGATTTCATTTACTATGGCTTTGAAAACAAAGTTGTTAAGAATACATCTTTGGAAATATGCAAGTCATCTCTACTGGAAATTATAAAATATCACTGAAGCAAATTAATATAGTAAACTAAAGTGGAAAGCTAAACCTTGTTTGTACATTGGAAAATAATTTTATTATGTTAATTTTCCCCACATCAATTCATAGACTTAAGGTAATCCAAATCAGAATCATTGTTTTTTTTCTGAAATTAACATTATTTTAAATTTTATGGAAATGCCAAATGCCCAGGATAGCTAAGAAACTATTGGGTAAAAGAAAAATGTTGGAAAAATCACATTATGATATATCAAAATAAATTATCAAGTCATAGTAATTGCTGATGGTGTAATTTGAGGACAAACACAAATAGATCATTGAGACAGAAAATAAAAATCTATAAATCATGCTGTGTCAGCTACATATTAAAAAGTAAAAAAGAACATTGACCTCTATCACACACTTTAAACACAAATTAATTTGAAATAGAATATAGACATAAAAATGAAAGGTAAGCCAGTAATACATCTAGGAAAAAATATAGAATATTTTATGTCCATTAAGTTGGCAACATTTTCTGAAGCAGAACACTAAAAGCACTACTATCAAATAAAAGGGTAATAAACTGAACTATATTGAAATTTAGAAATTAGTGACCTCAAATGTACCATTAAGAAAATGAAAAGGCAAGCCAAGGGAAGTTTTGGCACTACTATATCTGGCAAAGACCTTATATCCTGAATATTTAAGATATTTTATCATTAATACATATGAACAAACCAACTTTTTAAAAAAGTGGTCAAAATATATGAAAAAGGTATTTTGTGAAAGAGGGTATCTAAATGATTGATCTGAAAAGCTGTTCCACATTATCTGAGAGAAGAGGAAAAAACACGTTAAACCATTAAAAAAAACAAAAGACAGCTTACTGAATGGGAGAAGATATTTGTGAATGACATAATCAACAAGGCCTTAATATCCAAAATATAGAAAAAACTTGTATAACTTAACACCCCAAAAACAAATCTAAATAAAAAAATGGTCAGAAGATGTTAAGTAGTCATTTTTCCGAAGAAGACACACACACAGCCAGTAGACACATGCTCAACATCATTCATCATCAGGGAAATGCAAATCAAAACTACAATGAGATACCACTTTACCCCTGTCAGAATAGCTAAAATAAAAAGCATAAGAAATAGCAGGTGTTAGCAAGTAAGTCTGGAGAAAAGGGAACTCTCATGCACTAGTGGTGGGAATGTAAATTGGTGTAGCCATTGCGGAAAACAGTGTGGAGGTTCCTGAAACAATTAAAAATAAAATTACCATATGATCCAGTAATTCCACTACTGGATGGTTACCCAAAGAAAATAAAAACACTAATTCAAAAAGATACATGCACCCCTGTGTTTATTACATTATTTACAATAGCCAAAATATGGAAGCAACTGAAGTGTCCATCCATAGATTAATGGATAAAGAAATTATAGTATGCATACGATGTAATATTACTCATCCATAAAAAAAGGATGAGATCTTGACATTGACAACAATATGGATGGACCTAGAGGGCATAACGCTAAGTGAAATAAATCAGTCAGAGAAAGACAAATACAATGTGATTTCACTTATATGTGGAACTTAAGAAACAAAACAAATGAAAAAAGCAAAGGAGACAAACAAAAACCAGACTCCGAATGTTAAGAACAAACTGGTAGTTGCCAGAAGGGAAGTGGGGCAGAGGATGGATGAAATAGATAAAGGGGATTATGAGTATTTGATGAGCACTGATGTATACAATTGTTGAATTATTATTATGTTAAATTCACAATGAGCTCCTAATTTTACTCACACAAAAAAATCTGAAATTTAAGATTTAAATTTAAATTAAATTAAAATTAAAATTAAAATTTGAATTAATTTAAATGCCTTGTTACAGGAAAAAGAAAAAAAAGCTGAAAAAGTGAGGGATATGGAGTCTAATAATGATTCAGTTCTAATTTTGAGTGAAGGAAAGAGGGAGAATGTTGGATGAACGCATCCTAGACTGAGCAGTCTAGGGAAAATTCTGCAAAGCCATCAGAGTCCTTGAACAAAAGGAAGCTGACAAAGGGATCCTGTCTTTTCCAAGAATTCATCTGCCCTGGTATCTGATGCAGTACAATAACGACACTTTTTCTGTGGAAATGGGATGATGAATTCTAATGTGGGAATACCCTTTGGTCATTTATATTACCTACCTCAGCAAGGCATGTTCACATGACTGTCACATCTTAATGTTATAATACTGGCACAAAATTCCAGTTTATATGATAGTAATATTGCCATAGTTATATTTGCTAGTATTTATCTGGTATATAGTATTCATGTCTTCATTTTTTTAGATATATCTCTTATATGAAGACCATTTTAAAATAACTTTATATTCTTTGAGAATCAAACTCATTCTGATTTATTTGGATTATTGATAGGCTTGGATTATTCTGTCTGATTTCATATTTTTAATCTTTACAATGTTTCCTTTCTCTTTTCTGTCTCATTTGTTTGATCACTTTGGACAGTTTCATTCTCCTTGTTTGTTTTGGTAACCCCCCATATTGATTTCAATCAATAATGTTCTTTTTTTGCCCCTCAAGACATTTAGTAGTTGAGTACATATATTTGGATTTATGTTTTGTGATCAGTGATCTTAATTACCTCCAGAGTAGATCTGAATGGCAGAATATTTTGTAGATCTTTACATTCCATAATTTGAATTAGCTTAAAGAAATTAAGAAATTCAAAACTCTGATATAGGAATGGAGTATTTCTATAATATCTGGATAGATTTTTATTTTGCTTTAGTAAGAAGAGTTTAGAATAATTCATGTAATGTGGTTATATAAGCCTATTTGGTTTAGAAATAATAATTATTTTATACTGTCACAATTTAAATAAATTGGGAACAGGAATATCATTTTCTTGAACTTCTCTCTAAATATGTCTTTTAAAAAGAAAACTTTTTTTTAAACTAACAAAGCTTTCTAAACATTTGTTGAGTTAATGGTATATACATTACATAAATTGATCAATACTCTTAAAATTACTTTAAAAGTACTCAAAAGAATGATTGTAATAATTCACATCTACCTGATGTGTGACCCTTTGGTTCATAATAAGGGAAAGTACAGAGAACATAACTTTTCCTTTGTTCTAAATAACTTGAAAATAATAATGCCAAGTTGTCAATTTGAAAATTACACCCAGAAAAACTTCTACCACAATGTAATTAAAAAGATTATTGTAATATTTTTCTGTCATATATTCTTTCTGTGTGGATGGTCTCTAACATGAGTTCAATTCTTGACATTTTGTGGTAGATAGCAACAGAATTTTTGAGTAAGTTCCTACTCATTAAGGTGTATTGTCAAGTTACTCTCTTTTGATACCAGGTAGATTTTCTCATTTCTGTTTACTTTCTCTTCCTCCTTGTGAGATGTACAACTCTATGAATTCCATAGATTCTTCATAATTTATTTTTAAAATATCAGAAACCAGAATTTAAAAAAAAAGCTAAATATCTAAATGTAGTCTTTACAAGGATAAATGTCTTTCAATCTAATATAATCATTATAACTTTTGAAGGTTAGCATTGTAAAATCTAGAAAGTATCAATAATACAAACAATAAAAGACTAGCTTTCACAGCATGTATAAAGGCAAATACTCTGTCCACTGATTCAACAGAATACACTGAACATCCACTACATGCAGTCAATATACAATGTAATTATTTGGTTAATAAAAATGACAGAAGCCAAACAATGATACACAAAAATAATTGCAAAATATGATTTTGACTATAGTTGCCTATGTAATGGAAATCTCAAAGATTTAAAGTGGTGTAAATTTAGTATGCCAAGAAGGGCCTTGGGAATGGGGAAGAAGATTTTACTAATCAATAGAGGGAAAATACTAATACATCTTACATCTAATTTCTAGGACTCCATATGCAACAAGAGCACTGGAGTAAGATGCTTAAATTCTGGATAAATATTGGATAAAGCTAAATGACAGTTTAATAGTTTCTTACTGTTATCTCCAATTTAAAAAACATAATTTGAGACCTGTTGATTATTATTATTTTCTCTGTTAAATAATACTAATTAGTTACAGAAAATGTAGTTCGTCCTGGTTCGTCTTGGTGGTTTTTATTTTTAGACTTTCTTTTAAAATTATATGTTTCTTCTCATAGTATCCCTACGTATTAGAATTCTATTTTTTCTGCTTGTAATATTTAAGTTCAAAAGGAGTAAGTACAAAGAGACAAAAGAGAAACACAAGGAATAGTATTTTTTAGTGATTCTAAAAAATTACTTGAAAATGAAATTTCCTTTTCTTGATACATTGAATTTGCCAAATCAATTTTAACTATACATATTTATCCCATGGAATATTTACATATATACATACGCACACACACACACACACACACACACCACGCACACACACACATATAAATTCTATGGATATATTTAAAAAGATGTATCTTAGAATCTAAGTCCCTAACCATTTTAGGACTTGTCTAAGAAATAAAAGTGTATTTACTCAAAGAAAACAAATAAAACTAATTTGAATAGAGATGTGCACACTTATGTTTATTGTGGCATTATTTACAATGGTCAGCCTAAGTGTCCATCAATAGATGAATGAATAAGGAAGAGATGATATATATATGAGATGAGGCATATCTCTCTCTCTCTCTCACACACACACACATGCACACACACACACACACACATATACATAGTGGAATATCACATAGCCATAAAAATGATAAGATATGACCATTTGCAAAAAAATGGATGAATCTAGAAGATATTACACTGAGTAAAAGAAATCAGACTGAGAAAGACAAATACCATATAATTTCACTCATATGTGGACTCTCAAAAAACAAAACACATAATAAAAAAAAAACATAGACATAAATACAAAGAGCAAACTTATGGTCAGAGAATGGGCAAAATGGGTGAAGGGGAATGGCAGATACAGGCTTCCAGTTAGGGAATGAATAAGTCATGGGAAGAAAAGGTACAACATAAGGAATATAGTCAATGATTTTATCATAGCAATATGTGGTGCAAATGGTCACTGCACCTGTGAACATAGGATGATGTATTGAAAAGTTGACTCACTATGTTGTACACCTGAAACTAATGTAACATTATGTGTCAAATATACTCAAAATTTAAAAAATAATAATAAAAGTTATAATAAATGCAAATGTTAATATTTTGCTTGTACTATATTTTTGTTCATTTATTTTTCATTATCTTAGTATCAGTTTGAACGAATCCCTTTCCTTCAATTCCGTGCTTAGGATCATATTCTTTGCTCTGGCATATTAAGCCATGTAATTTTACTGTAATTCTTATCTTCTGAATTAGTCAGAAACCCTGAAATAAATTTAATCCATGACAGTATGGAGGTTCCTCAGAAAGTGAAAAATAGAACTATCCTGTTATTCAGCAACTGCACTACTGGGTATTTACCCAAAGGATACAAAAATACTGATTGGAAGGATACATACACCACAATGTTTATAGCAGCATTATCTACAATAGCCAAATGATGGAAAGAGTTCAAATGTCCATCGAGTAATGAACGGGTAAAGAAGTGGAGTGAGTGAGTGTGTGTGTGTGTGTGTGTGTGTGTGTGTAGCAAAATTTCATTCTTTTTGGTGGTTGAGGAATATATATAACAACATAGATGGGGCTAGGGAGTGTTATGCTAAGCAAAATACCAGCAAATATGTCAATCACAGAAAGACCTATACCATATGATTTCATTCATGTGTGGAATTTAAAAAAACAAAACATGAACATAGGGGGAAATAAAGAGAGAGGCAAAGCAAGAAACAGATGCTGAACTATGGAGAATAAACTGAGGGTTGCTGGAGGGGAGGTGGGCAGGGAGATGGGTTAAATGGGTGATCAGTGTTGAGAGTACATGCTTTGATGAGCACTGAGTAATGTATGTCAGTGATGAATCACTAAATCCTACACATGAAACAAATATTATAGGGTATGTTAACAAACTAGAATTTAAATAAAAAGAAGAAAAGAAAAATTAATGCATTACTACCAATGACATGGGTCAGCTAAGGTCAGTTTTTTTGTTTTGTTTTTACTTTTTGAAACATAGGTAAAATAATTTGATACTTTGATCTCTTGTAAGGAGAGTGGGGCCAATATCACCCTGACACCAAAAGTCTCAAAGGAGACTTTGATCTCTTGTAAAACTGGAAAACAAAATAAATAACACATGTACATATTAGAGAATTAATGGCAACAATGAATCTTAATTTCATAGTTTCTGTACTCTGGCTTTTATAAAAAATATTATTTCTACCAGGTGATACTCTTTTTAACACAGAGGGTTTTGTTTGTTTTTTAGTTTGTTTGTTTGTTTGTTTTTTCATCCTCAGTGGAGAAAAACTGAGAGCTTTTCCTCTCTGGTCAGAAACAAAACAAGGATATCCAGTCTCACTATGGTTATTTAATGTAATACTAGAAGTCCTAGCATGAACAATCAGAGAGCAAAAAGAAAAAAAAGGCATTCAGATTGGCAAGGAAGAAGTCAAACTTTCACTATTTGCAGATGACGTGATATTCTATATAGAAAACCCAAAAGACTCCATCAAAAAGCTGCTAGAACTGATTTACAAATTCAGTAAAGTCACAGGATATAAAATCAGCGTATAGAAATCTGTTGCATTTCTATACAATAATGAAGCAGCAGAAAGAGAAATCAAGGAACTGATCCCATTTGCAATTGTACCAAAACCCATAAGATACCTAGGAATAAACCTAACTAAATGTTGTCTTTTGGTGGTCTTTAGGGTTTTCTTTATGCGGTATCATGGTATCTGCAAATAGTGAGAGTTTTACTTTTTCCTTATCAACTTGGATGATGCCTTGCCTTTCCTTTTGTTTTCTCTTTGCTGTGGCTAGGACCTCCAGTACTATGTGGAATAAAAGTGGTGAGAGTCGACACCCTTGCTTGTTCCAGACCTTAGGGGAAAACTCTCAGTTTTCCCCCACTGAGAATGGTGTTTCCTATGGGTTTTTCATACAAGGCCTTTATTATGTTGAGGTATGTTCCCTCTAAACCTACTTGTTACAGATTTTTATCATGAATGGATATTGTACACTGTCAAATGCTTTTTCTGAATCTATTGAAATGATAAGGTTTTTTCCATTCTTTCTCTTATTGATTTGAGTATAATATTGACTGTTTTCTAAATGTTCAACCACCTTGCATCCTGGGAATAAATCCCACTTGATCATGGTATATGATTGTTTTAATGTTTTGGTAGATTCAGTTTGTTAATATTTTGCTGAAGATTTTTTCATCTATATTCATGAGAGATATTGGCTTTTTTGTGGTGGCTTTATCTGCTTTTGGTGTCAGGGTGATATTGGCCCCATACAATGAATTTTGGAAATGTTCTTTCCTCTTGTATTTTTTTAAATGGTTTGTGAATAGGTATTAACTTTTTAAAAAAAATGTGGTAGAATTTACCTGTGAAGCCATCTGTTCCTGTACATATAAACATAACATATAAAACATAACACATAAAATATAATCTATTTTAAGTTGATAGCAACTTTTTTGTTCCCATTCAAATCTGAACATTTTTACTCTTCCCCATCATGTTTTATGTTCTTACTGTCACATTTTATAACTTTTTATCTTGCTTGTCTATTAAATAATTTTTATAATCATGATTATTATACCACTTGTGACTTTTAACCTTCATTTTTGATTCATAAATGATTAATCCACTATCTTTAGTATATATTTACTTTCTAGTAAAAGTTACTCTTTCATATGTATTCTTGTTATAGTTAGTATCCTTTCTTTATATTTATAACAAACTTTGTTTATGTTGATAACAAGCCAGCTAAGAGTAAGTGGTAGAAGTGAAGAATAAATTTCCTTAAGACCATATGCTTGGACTACTTTAAATATCTGTAGTGAAACTAGTCAACAAACTGTGATTGGAGGAAATTTCACAATGAAACATGAAAAATATAATTCTTGCTATCTAATAGATGAGTTGATTGGATTATATCATAGGAAATGTGAATCTTACACTTGTAAATTATAATCAGATAAATGAAAAGAGGCAACATCCATACCAGATAACCTTCCATTAAAGGAAATATTGAAGCAGAATGAACTCAACTATTAGTGAATAGAATTTCAGACAAATTAAGATCTGGCAATGTTAAGTAACAATTTTTTTTTTTAATTTCAATTTTGTTATTGTCTTAACCTGGAATTCCTCAGAATTTTAGTTATATATTAGCTAGTTACATTTAGCTCATAGACTTTATTATTCTCTGCTATAATATCCTTTACATTTTCTTTACATTTTTATTTATCTATATGTTCTCACTCTTTTTTTTTTTAAATTGTAGCTGCTCAGTTTTTAAGGACAAGGGATTATGTTTGTAGTGTAAATACCTAACATAGTATTTGATGTTTTTTAGCTATTCAAATACTGTTTGTGTGAATAAATTAAGCCATTTATTATTTATTCTCTGCATATCACTTGTATATTCTCTACTCTGTTGTTGCAGGCTACAAGAGTTATATTGGTGCAGGATTTAGAGTCAAAATATATTTTTATAGCAATAAGCTTGGTTTTCTTTCTTTGTAGAAACTAATAAACATAATAAAGAAATAAACATAATAACAAAAGTTCCTTAGCTATATCCCCAGCAGGCATCTGACTAAAGACTTAAAAACTGTTGGGGCACCTGGGTGGCTCAGTGGATTAAGCCCCTGCCTTCGGCTCAGGTCATGATCTCAGGGAACTGGGATCAAGTCCTGCATTGGGCTCTCTGCTCAGCAGGGTGCCTGTTTCCCTCTCTCTATCTCTCTCTGCCTGCCTCTCCGTCTACTTGTGATCTCTCTCTGTCAAATAAATAAATAAAATCTTAAAAAAAAAAAAACTGTAGATACTTAATATTACTCCTATACTGTTTGGTATACTATTTCAATTTTCCACTCTGCCAAGTACTAGTTTAAAGATGAATTATTGAAACTAAAATCAACTGTAATGTTGCAGCTATTTTGGTACGTTAAATGCCAAATGCCTATAGGTGACTCCATTAGAAAGGATGGATAGAGTTTCACTTAGAGCACTGGCTAAATGAAATTAGCATCCTTACTCCCTTTAATGAGCATAATGTCTATCTTTTATTATGCTAAATTTAACAACCACTCTCTCTTGAGTGTTTAGTTTTATTTTCAGAAAATTAAATGATGGAAGAAGTAACTCAGTATGTAGTGCTTAAAATGTGAATGTTATATGGAAATAATCTGGTTCACATAAAAGAGTGCTTTCTAAAACTAAAGAAATTTCCTTAGAAACCTTATTTTAAAAACGTAACAGTTATGATGGTAAAATTTAGTTCATGTAGGAGTCTCATATCTTTCTGGGGTTCCCACATCTGTGCACATAATTCAAATTGTAGTGTTTTTTTTTTTTTTTTATTTAAAAAATTAGTCACTTTAGTCAATCTGATAATCACTTCTATATTTTTTGTGTCTTCAGCTTTTAACAAACTGATATGCTTTTATATTTTACTATATATTAAATCTGTTTTTCTGGATTGGGTGGTATGATATACTTTTTGCATAGTATGATCCTAAGTATTAACAGAGAGCAATTAAATTCATTTTCAAGGCCATCATTCAATAAGTACAGTATCTATCAATTTAGCCCCTGTCTGACAATTTTAGAATCAGAGACTGCTCAGATAAACCAATCAGAATTGATTTATCTGCCATTTAAAAAAATCTACATAAAATTTTGAATTATGTTGTTTTTAATAATCCTGTCTCCTCTAAATTTTCTTTACAATGCTTTTTATAGCAGTTTCTGAAACTATTAAATTTATGTATGTTATATCATCATCACCATTTCATTTATGGGCAGACTAAAAATCAATGTTTTATTCAAGTTATTTTCTTTGATTTTACATAGGGATTTACTGGAAGATGAAAAGACTAGGTAAAGAACCATTATCAGCTTGATTCTTATCTTCTAATGTTTTTCTATTAAATTTTGAAAGACTTTTAAGCAACTAACTTTACTAGATTTTGAGGGCTTGTTTAAAATACATCACAGCTGGTACATACTATAGTAGTATTGTGCCAATGCCCAATTTTATTTGGTAGTGCATCTATTAGTCAAAGACAACTAGGTCAAATTTGATCTTACAAGAGGAAAGGCAAAGAAGTTTAAGCTCTTAGTGACATTCTTGGGAATATACTCTCTGATCCTGAGAATATTTTGCCAGATGACTGAACTCAGAATCCAGCATGCTGGTTATAATTGCTAATACATTGCACCAAACTGATATTGAAGTAAAGAGAATGTCTCCAAGTACTTGTCACAGAAGCCATGATGTCAAAATCACACAGAGAATGTGATGGGTAAACATATGTGAGACTTTCCAAAATCATGTGATAAAGGATTTTATAAGGAACTCTAAAGTTCATTGGCAAGTCCCTCCTTTCTTACTTATTATATTCCTCCTTATTAAACTACCCTAATTTGCCTGCTTCCTCTTCAGATAAGGTTAGATATCACCTCTTCCAGGCAATCTTTCCGGACCTACAGAATGTTTTGTCCTTTGAGGTAGCCTGGCAAACTTTTTCTGTCTAGCATGTTTTCTTTCCTTTCTTTTTTCTTTTTTTTTTTTTTAACATTATATTGGTATTTTTAATTTATTTCCTTGATAGTAGCAACTGAGACCTTTTTAGCCTGTGGTAGGCATTCAAATACATGTTCCTTGAAAGAATGAATAACTTAATAAACAAATTCACAGAAGAAAACACAAATTACTTAAATGAGAATGAGTCACTTTACTGAGTCTATATTGGAGAATACCTCTATCAACTAGTTAAGAATTAAGATACGGTTCAATAGCTTCATATTCTAAATAAGAAAATAATGCAGAAGCTTCTGGAGACATTCAAAATAAAACCTTGATATTATAATTATAGATGTTTTAAGTAAAATGGGAGGAGTATCCAAGGAAATCACGTGTGCTTGGGATTCTTAAAAAAAAAAAAAAAAGAACTTGGATGAATGATTTTTAATTTTTTAAATTTATTTGAGAGAGAGAGAGGGAGAGAAAGATGGGCTATGTCTGCATGTGACTGGCAGGCAGGAGCAGAGGGTTGGGTTGGGAATCTCAAGTAGGCTCCCCACTCAGGACAGAGCCGAGGCAGGGCTCGATCCTAGTACACCAAAATCATGACTTGAGCTGAGATCAAGAGCTGGATGCTTCCCAACTGAGCCACCAGGTGCCATGTGGATGAATGATTTTTTTAAAGTTATTCTTGAGGGAAAATATCCAGTTTTGAATTCTTGTCATCAAATGATCCGGATGTGACCATAAAAATAGTTTAGAGTTCTAGTGAAAATATTTGGTTCACTTGGATATTTGATTTGACAATCCTCAAACAATAAGGGGACCCCAAAACTAGAGAAAGCTGAAAGTCAGGCATAGAGATAGGTAAAAACAGGGAGATTTTTGTAAAGAGAATTGATAATAATTAAAATTGCTTCCTTAGGGTTCAGATCAATTTCAGATTTAGTTTTCTCAGAGAAAACTATGTTGCAAAGAGCCCAAGCATCTAAAAGTAACTTTGGTTTTATGAGAGTAATTACAGTATGACTAACTACAACTTATTTATTTGTTATTTTTATACACTTTAAAAAATATAGTTGGAAGGGGAGGTGAACAATGAGAGACTATGGACTCTGAAAAACAATCTGAAGGGTTTGAAGAGGTGGGGGGGTGGGAGGTTGGGGGAACCAGGTGGTGGGTATTAGAGAGGGCATGGACTGCATGGAGCACTGGGTGTGGTACAAAAACAATGAATACTGTTATGTTGAAAATAAATAAATGATTATAAAAATATATATATATATTCATGTATATATTTATTATGAACTCACAGTACTAGAGTTCTGTTCACTTTTTAAAAAATTGAATAGTACTTTTTAATTAATATCAACATTGCATTGAAAGAACAAAGGGAAAAGTTCAAACTGGTGCTTTCCCTCCTGGAATTAGGATTAATATCTAAGGGTTTTTCTAAACCTAATGAAATTTACATGCTACTTATATGCTGTTATGCTAAAGAAAGCTACCAAGAAACACTACTGTTATCCTAAAATTTTACTGGAAAATAGTTCAATAATGGAGGAAGTCTAAGGTTCATATTTGTTGTTGGTGGTTACTCTGATATAATTAAAGTTTATAAATTGTCACTGTTAGTGCAATTTGAAACACTTTGAATGCAATGTGTTTCGGCTTTTACGCCTTTATTTTCCTCTGAAGTGAACACTAAACATTGAGAAAATGGCTTTGCTCTTAAAAACCATATGCTATTTAGTTATGAAATGTAATACTTGAATTATATCTTAGATCTCTTTTCTAAATAGGGGAAGAATGTGGCACCATCACAATTATTTATGATAAGATGTATAGATGAAATGATGTGGAAAAAAGCTCAGCTAGGTTAGCTAAAGTTATATAAATGGAAATAAAGCACTATGCTAGGAATATAATATAAAATAAATATAACACATTTGGAAAATAGATCTTTGATCAAGTACTAAAAGCAGACATTTTAGTTTTTTCAAAGAAAATTGTGTTTGGATGTTTCAGAATGTATTTATCCTACAATTTACTTTATAATTGAAAATCATTTGAGGATGATTCATAACAGAATCCATGATCCATAACAAAATTACAAGTTTCTGATTTGGCTTCTCTCTATTTAAACCATAGCTTGCATTCATTTAGCACTTATGTATTGTCATATCCTATGCTGGGTGCATTACACACATAATACATAATAGGTAGGCATGATTATCCCAGTTTCTTTGGGGGAAAAAAAAGGTTCAGATAAATTGGAAAACTTTCCCAAAGTAAAACATTTAACAAATGGCAGAGGTGGAATTTAAATGCAGATGAATGGATAAAGAAGATGTGGTTCAGATATACAATAGAATATTACTCAGCCATCGGAAAGGATAAATATCTGCAATTTACATCAACATGGATGGAACTGGAGGATATTATGCTAAAGGAAATAAGTGAATCAGAGAAGCACAATTATCATATGGTTTCACTCATATGTGGAACATAAGGAATAGTGCAGAGGACAAAAGGGCAATAGGGTTAGGGGGGCTACTGAATGGGAAGAAGTCAGGAAGGGAGACAAACCATATGAGACTCTTGACTCCAGAAAACAAACAGGGTTGCAAAGAGGGAGGTGGATGTGGAGATGGGGTAATTGGGTGATGGACATTGAGGAGGGTATGTGATATGATGAGCACTGGCTGATTGATATACTCAACTAATGAATCATTGAATTATATCAAAAACTAATGATGTACTATATGTTGGCTAATTGAATTTAAATTAAAAAAAAAATAAATGCAGAATTTTTTGGCCTCGAACTTAAAGCCATTTTCTCTCTACCAAACTGCCTATCTGTTTAGGATCATATCTTACTCTCTTCTTTCCCAACTCATTTTCTACTACAGCAATATAAAAATATACTACTTTTTTGAAAATCTCATGATCTTTCATGCCTTACTCTCTTTATAGTTTTTTTTTTTTCTTTTTTTAGTTTATGTTCCTTAGGAACGTCTAAGGCACTTCCTTCCTTAGGTTCTTTCTACTTTTAAATACATGACAAACTTCTATTTTCCTGAAAGAGTATCATCATATTACAGATTCATTATAAATCCCTTCCCGACTACCACCGTTTTCCTCCGAAGGGGCATTTGCTTTCTGTTTAACCTCTGTGCATTCTATGTTTTCTGTACGTTGTGTGAGCATTCTACTTTTAAAATTTTATATGTATATCTAAGTTTTCTAATAATGTGTTAGCTTCTTCAGAGGTTATATATATTTTACTCATATTTGGGTCCACAGTGCCTAGAACATTGTCTGGTATGTAATAGGTACTGAATGAGTGTTGAAGTAATGGCCTTTGTTGTTTCTTTTTGTTTTGTTTTCATAATCATATTGATGGGGGAATGAAGCCAAATCTAAGTGAGAGGAGAATATCACTGTTTTTGACTCTAGGTGATTGGAATTATGATTAAAAAATTTTAAAGTTTGAATATTTTCTAGAAGGATACTAAACTTGAAATCAGAAGTCTTAAATAAATTACTGCTTTTTCATAGATAAGCTGTGGCAACTTAAGTGTTTTAATCTCTAATTATTAAATCTATAATCTATGATTATTTCTTCTCTTTAATCTGTAATTATTTCTTCTATGAATGTGACTTACATAACTTTTTAAAATCATATGGTTATTTGGAAAATCAAATGAAAATGTAATAATGTATATGAACACATTTGCAGAGTACAAACCATTATACATGATAGTCCTATGATTACTTTAGGGAGAGAAAGTGATCCAAGAAAGATTAGCAAAAAATAGTGAGTTGGGACTATCATACCTAAAGGTAATGAGATTTTTGAGAAAAGAAAAGAATGTAGCTAGAATAATTTAGGATCATCCCATACCATATCCTTCTGTGATGATTCAGAATGCCCATATTCAAATAAATATTTATTGCTTTTCAAAGTTTAGCAATTTTCAGAAATTGAGTTTTATTTTTAGTAATCCTAACATAAGTTATGATCTTGGGAAAAATATGTCCTAGAGATTTTTAGCAAATAAGAAGGTAAGAGAGGAGACACTGACAATTTGAAGATCAAGTATAACTGAAAATTTATCCCCAGCTAGACTCAAATTAGGAAGGATGAATAGTGAGATCCCTACTTGGAATTATTTCATTATTCCACTGTGGATGCTTCAATTTTTAGTAGTAGTAATGAAAGTAGCAAAGTGATGTGTCAATCAAGTATGTTCAGCAGAGTCATCTCAAGGTCTAGGCAAGCCAGTAGCAATACATTTTGTGAGTATATTCATTTCTGTATTACTGCTTTACCAGTGGATAAAAAACTGTATGCTGGGATATAATGGTAGTTCAAGGGGTAAGAGAGAGCATGTTATTGCACAGCCAGAATATAATCATGGGTACCCTTAGGGAGTAATTATTAAATTTTAATCCAGAAGAAAGCAAAGACAGTCTAAATAGCTCTTTAAAAGCAGAATTAATTCATAATTAGGAAATGATAGAGTTCTTAACTGTCATATATAGGAAAACCCATGAGCAAGCTCTATTCTAAATAGACTTTAAAAAAAAAAGATAAGTACTTGATATTAAAACAAGACAATTCATTAAATTTCACAAGGGAACTTGCAGTATACAGATGTAGGCCAAAACATAGGGTTCTTTAGGTCAAATGTGAAATTATTTTAAATTAATTCTTGGCACCAAATTAAAATGACTTTTGAATAGTAATTATTTTTACTTTCATTAGCAATGGTTCTTGAACTTTAATTTCTAAAGTGTGATACAACAAGGTTCTTAGTATGCATTTATAGTAAATGCAGCCTCTCTTCTAGCATTTTAAGTCTCTTAACAGGTCTTTCCTTTTCTGCAGAATTTCACTAGCTGAATGTTAATATTACTCTTGATTATAGAAAGGAATATATTAAAGTTTCTTTCCCTATTAATGTCTTTTTAACAGAAGTTTAATATTTAGCTAAAGTATTCAGATTCTATGCCTATAGTAACATTAGAAGCTTGAAAACTGTTAGAGAAGTTAACCTAACGTTGTGTACTTTTGAAAAATCTAGTTTGAGGAATAATATAAACTTTTATTTTGAGATTTAGATTATTTATAATCAGTTTTGTAAGTAAAAATTAGAAAAATATTTTTACTTAGATTTTTCTGTAATTTTCCAAAGGAATTGAAAACTTTTTGAGGGATAAAATAAAATATTTGGGAAGAATGAGAGGAAGATGGAGAATAATTTTTTTTAAAGATTTTATTTATTTACTGGACAAACAGTGATCACAGGTAGGCAGAGAGAGAGAGGAAAGGAAACAGGCTCCCTGCTGAGCAGAGAGCCCGATGTGGGGCTTGATCCCAGGACCCTGGGATCATGACCCGAGCTGAAGGCAGAGGCTTTAACCCACTGAGCCACCCAGGCGCCCTGGAGAATAAAAATTTTTAAAAAATTAAACTGATTCTAAGATTAAGGAAAGTTTTAGAAGGAATGATTAAATAAATGTCATCTTAGAAAAAAGACTTTATTAAAAAAACATTGTGGTAGTAATATCACACAATGTCTTTCTCTAAAATCTTATGACTAGTAAAGTCATATATATATTCATTTGCAAATAGTCATCTGTGAAATCATCTTGGAAATAATAGTATTTCCAAGCCCTTCCTTAGATTCTGTGAGCACAAGTATTATAAACAAACAAACAAATAAACAACAACAGCAAACCAGCAAATGAAACCCTTGCTCTCATAGAATTTACCTTCTAAGGAGGAGGACTAATTGACAAACAAATAATTAAATATGTAAAATGAAAAGAGTGAAAAGAGATAAAGAAGGAACCAGGGGGTACCTGGGGTGAATTCTGGCAAAATTTTGAAGGTGTTTGACGTAGATTACTCCCTAGTCTATTTTCCAGGTTATTGTGACTTTGTTAAATTAACATTTATAGAGTCCCAGAGTGTCTGATGGTGACCAGTGATTCAGCAGAAGACCACAAGAGAAAGTGAAATAGAGACATTTATTACTCACAGGTCCTAGACAAGGTACAAGTCATACCCCCAGGGGCATGTGGGGAACTCAAGGAAGGATGCTGGCAGAGAGAACGCAGCGGGACCTGCGGCGCATGCGATCATTAGGGCCCAAGGGTTGGGTCGGTTCAAACCAAAAGAAGCAGGGTTTTGGTAAGCTTCTGGGGGTGGGGTCTCTTACGAAGGGTCTCACAAGGGAAAGCCCTGGGAGTCAGGTGAGAGTGTATATAACAAGGTATGTTGGAAAGAGTCTTATCAGAAGCTTGTGATGCTGGGGGCTGTATTTAGAGCACATACTTGGCACTCACCAGAAGGTTAGTGTCAATTCATGGCGTGCATTTCACTTGGCCACAAAAATGGCTGCCAAGGTAGAATAATGTGGACTAGTGCTAAGCTCCCCACAGAGATGGTCATTAGGCCCCTGAAAAAAGGACCCAGCCAAATTTCTTGTACTCCCAGCCATGGAAACTACTAGATAATAACTATGTTATATTATGCTTCTAAGTGTGTGGCAATTTGTTATTCAGCAGTGGGAATCAAATACAAACCATTGGAACAATTTCCATAGCAGGGTGGTGTGATGTTAGTTATATAACCTAAGTCAAACCAAATGGAATTCCATTTCCTTAGCCAGAAAAAATTGATTTAGAGGTGAACATGTGAATTAAGCTGAGTTGATCAAAATTCTTTTAAAGATATTTTCTGCTAGAGCAGATAGAACATTTTCTGTTAAAGCTTTTTAAGCCAGTTGTCATGCTCCTTGAAAAGAGAAAACAAAAAGTAAAACTTAAATTTCCTCAAACTAGCTATATATAAACAGCCTCTCATAAGCTGCATGTCTTAGAATCCCATAGGTCCATAAGAAATATGATTTGCTGGGGCGCCTGGGTGGCTCAGTGGGTTAAACCTCTGCCTTCGGCTCAGGTCATGATCCCAGGGTCCTGGGATAGAACCCTGCATTGGGCTCTCTGCTCAGCAGGGAGCCTGCTTCCCTCTCTCTCTGCCTGCCTCTTGCCTACTTGTGATCTATGTCTGTCAAATGAATAAATAAAATCTTTAAAAGAAAAAAGAAATATGACTTGCTAATAATGAGTTATGGCTAATACAAAGACCAAAGATTGGATCTGTTATTTTTTCCTAGCATTCCTTCATAATCCCTAATTCTGGCCAAGTTTAACTATATGCCATTTCCGTAACTCATCACTTATACTTGACTTCTGTATCCTTGCTCACAATATTTCTTTCACTGCAATGCATTTCCCTGCATACACTTTCCTTGACTTTTTTATACCCAATTCCTATCCATTCATCAATGATGTAAGTTGAGGTTGCATGTCACTAGAATGTCTTTGCTCAAAAATTTAAAATAAATTTCTAGAATAATTTTACCTTGGTCATGCAAAGTAAATTCCACTTTTGGAATTTATTAAAAATCTCTCTGTGGCTTAGTACCTGATCATTCTGTAATAATTCGTCCAAGATTACTTGACATGAATATGTATTCTGTTTCTAGGCTTTCTTTTCTAAAAAATCACTTACCTACTTAAAATGATGTTTCTAGATTTTCAGTTCTTATGTAAACAAATATAATTTAAAATTTTAAAATATTATTTCTTTTTTTTTAAGATTTTATTTATTTGACGCAGAGAGAGCTCACAAGTAGGCAGAGAGGCAAATAGAGAGAGAGAGAGGAGGAAGCAGGCTCCCTGCTGAGCAGAGAGCCCGATTCGGGGCTCGATCCCAGGACCCTGAGATCATGACCCGAGCCGAAGGCAGAGCTTTAACCCACTGAGTCACCCAGGCACCCCTAAAAATGTCATTTCTGATGTTGATTTTTTTAGGGATTAAGTTTGAAATTTGGGGAAATTTGTATATATAAATATAGTTTTAATTGGGCAAAATGCTACCATTTTGACTTCTGAGAATGAAGTCTACCATATGCTATGCTACTGGAATGAGATGTAAATACCTCCTCTTACATTGGCTAGTCATTTAGCTCTTGACGCTGGATAGTCTACTGAATCATGATGCTGGGACACTGCTATTTAACTCTGATTAAAACATTCAGTTTGACAGGTTTTATATACAGCTAACAATCTATGCATCTCATCCCATACTCTAATTAATAATTTCACACCTGTATAAATTTATGCTTCATTCTCTAGACTGTAAAATTTTTTGTGTGGCAGGGATATTATTTGATTATATATATTCTCAGCCATGCCCCAGAAATAGGCACTTAGCTTTTACTCAGCACATTATTGGTACATAAAATAATAACAAAGGAAGCAGTAGTAATAGCTCAGAACTGAGTAGTCTAGTGAAAATGCTTCTTCTCCTTGGTGGCAGCATATGGGACTTGCCATGAATTTAATAATAACATTGAATTAATCTGCTGAGGAACAAGAGGGAAGACAAATTTTGTGATGATAACTTTGCAATGTACATACTTACTGATTTTTTAAATCAAAATATAGGATCTTCCTTGATTGATTGATTTAACTTAATCACAACGTATGCTCTATAAGGTGGGGACTTTGTGAATAGTGTTTATCTTTCTATCCTCATCATCTATTCTTAGCATATATTTGGCCCTTGATAAATATTGATTATATGGCTTAATGGATTAGTAATTACTACAATTATTAAAACTATGAATTAGAATGTAGTTTGCTGGCCTGGCAAATACCAGCACCTCGAGCCATCTGAGCCACCCAGCCATGGTCAGCACCACCATGTTCTTGAACATCACTGTGGACAGCAGTGGAGAAAAGCTGTCTCCTTTGAATGGTTTCCAGACAAAGTTCCAAATACAGCAGGGAATTTTGATGCCTAAGCACTGGGAAAAAGGAATTGGTTATAAAGTTTCCTGATTTCACATGGTTATTCCAGGATTTATGTGCTGGGGTGGTGGTGGCAAATCTATCTATGGGGAGAAATTTGAGGATAAGAATTTCATCCTGAAGCACACTGGTCCTGGCATCTTGTCCATGGCAAATGCTGGACCCAACATGCTTCCCAGTTTTACATCTGTGCGGCCAAGGAAGGCTGAGTGCTTGGATGGCAAGCATGTGGTCTTTGGCATGGTGAAATAGGGTATGAATATTGTGTAAGCCTGGAATGTTTTGAGTCCAAGAATGGCAAGACCAGCAAGATCACAGTTGCTGACTGTGGACAAATCTAATAAATTTGATTTGTGTTTTATCTTAACTACCAGCCCATTCCTTTTGTAGCTCTGGAGAGGTTCCCTTCACCCTCATCTGCTGGAAATTTTCTATAATCTTTGTGCTCTGGCTGCAATTCCATGGATTCCATGTTTTCCTTACTCCCCTTCAAGTCTACCTGGATCACAGAGTTAAGATTATGATGATGAAATAAAACCTAAACAACAACAGAAAGATAATTTGCTAAAAATGTGTTCCTTATTTGTTACATGAATTTCTAGCTATCATTACAGTAAGAACACCCAGTGAATTTGAAGAGCATCTATCTTATTTATCAAAACTCTTGGTTAATATGAAGAAAGGTTCCATCCTCACCCTGAGTTTTGGCATTTTTATGTATGTCCACTTAGTCTTCAACATAACATGTCCAGTCCTCTTTGTTATCTTTCCCTCAAAATGGATCGACTTTCACATCTTCCTCATTTTATTACAGCCAGTACAGTTTTCCTAGCTATCAGATCCCGGAAACTTATGATAATTTTCAAATGTCTTCTTGTTTCATCATATCCAGTTAATTGTCTTACACTTTGAGGACATCTGTTAACCACATTTATTTTGATAACAACCCAATTGGACATGGCAGAACTCCATATACAGATGGGGAGATGGTGAATCACTCCCAAGAAGGTTTAAATAACCATTATTCAGGGCCAGATCCTTTTACAATTTCCCCATTAGTTCTTTCTATAGCATTTACTCTCCTATTTTACTTTTTCCCTGACATATACAATGCATATAATATCCTGTATTTTAATTTTATGGATCTTGTGTTGTAGTTGAATTGTTTCACTTGTACTTGACATGTTTTGAGCTATAGTAAGCCCTTTGATGTCTCAGACTAAGGCTCTCTGTGTCCACCCCAGAAGGAGGCTGTTTTTAACTACCTCTGAAAGGTGAATAGCTATAGCATATCCTATTTACTGTATTCCTTCAGGACAGTTACTTTCAGGGCAATTACTGTTCTCATTTTGAATCTGCCTTATGATCACAGATAAATCCCAAGTAAGCATCTACAAGGTTCTATTACACAATTTTTCCAGTGTGGTGGATTTGTACCTCAAGCATAATTCTAGCTATTAGGCGAGGAGCATTATCACTAATCCCCATGAATCCACAGTCAAGGTGAAAAGACATGCAAAAAAAACACAGCAATTTCAGGAGAATCTGGTAGAGATATGCAATGGGAAACTCTGTGACCTACAAGGAGTACCAAAGCTAAGGTAGAGAAGTCTTGAAAACTTTTTTGGGAGGAAGGGGACTCATATCTTTATTGAGATAACCTTCACATAACATAAAATTCACCACCTTAACCATTTTAAGTTATACAATTCAGTGCTATGTAGCATACTCACAATGTTATGCATACCATCACCACTACCTAATTCCAGAACGTTTTAATCACCCCAAAAGGAAACCCCATATCCATTTTAAAGAGTCATTTCTCATTTTCCCCTGCCCTTTTCCCCCTGGAAACTGTGAATCTGTTTTCTGTTTCAGTGGAGTTGCCTATTCTGGACATTTCCTATAAATAGAAACAGAAGTGTAGTAGTCTTTATCTAGTAAATTTAATGTTTGGACTTCCTTAGGGACAGTTTCTATTTATTGCTTTCCCCCACTCCTGTTTATGGACCATACTTTCTTATTTATTTGTATGCATCACATTTTTGTTGAAAACTGAGTATTTTTTTTTTAAAGATTTTATTTATTTGTCAGACAGAGAAAGAGTGAGCACAGGCAGACAGAATGGCAGGCAGAGGCAGAGGGAGAAGCAGGCTCCCTGCTGAGCAAGGAGCCCAATGTGGGACTAGATTCCAGGACGCTGGGATCATGACCTGAGCTGAAGGCAGCCACTTAACCAACTGAGCCACCCAGGCATCCCGAAAACTGAGTATTTTTAATATGATAATGTAGCAACTCTAGAAATCAGGATATCTGGATATCTGCTCCTAGGGTTTGCTATTGTTCCTTGTTATTGTTAATGTTTGGGTATCTGGTGACTTTCCGAACTAATTGTAAAGTCTGTTTTCTGTTGTGTGTGGCCCCTAATGTTCTGTTAGTTTAGTGGTGAGCTAGAGGCTGGAATAAGATTTGCTTAAACACCTGTAAACAATAAATTCCCAGTCTTTGCCAGTGGTCTGTGTGTATCCTTGGCATACCTTCAACACTCAGTTAAGCAATTTACATCTCTGCCTTGGCCTTTACTTCCTCTCTGTGTAGATCCCGAAGGTCAGAAGAATGAGAACTTAGGGTCTTCTTAATTCTTTCTTGAGCATGTGCCCTGCTCTGGAAATTCACATGACTTTTCAGATTCCCATGAATGTATTGGAGCTTTTGAAAACATGTGTTTCCTGGGACATCTGGGTGGCTCAGTCAGTTAATCAACTGAATTGATTTTGGTTCAGGTCATCATCTCAGGATCCTGAAATCAAACCCTGGGTCAAGCCCAATCTTGCATTCTATGCTCAGTGGGGAGTCTGCTTCTCTTACTCTCTCTCCCCACCCCTGCACCTTCCCCCATTTGTTATCTCTTTCTAAAATAAATATATAAATAAATAAATCTTTAAAAAACAAAACAAAAAGCATATGTTTCCCCAAAGCATCTCATTCCCTGGTCTTCTCTCCCAAGCTTTTTCATTAGTAAGTGGTTTTCCCCAAGTGTTATCCATTGTTTCAGAAAGCTAATACATCTCTTTATAAATGTTTTTGACAAATGCCCCCCCAAAACTGCCACAGTTCCAAGTTAAACAAGATAAAGGTAACCAACCCCTCAGCTGGTCTTCTAGAGAGCCATTAGCAGGTCAAAACAAATGATCACAATTCTTTGTGAATGAGGTCTTTTTTGTTCCCTCTGGTATTGGTACCTATACAGGGGTTGTGGATTAACTGGGAATGTGAAATGAGAACAACGTAAATCTGAGGTGCCTGGGTGGCTCAGTTGGTTAGGTATCCGAATCTTGATTTCAGACCAGGTCATGTTCTCAGGGTTGTGAGATCAAGCCTTCCATCAGGCTCACACTGGGCATGGAGCTTGCGTGGGATTCTCTCTTCCTCCTTCTGTCCCTCCCCCATCCAAAAAAAAAAAAAAAAAGAAAGAAAAAGAAAGAAAAGAACAGCATAAGTTACACCACAAAACCCTCTGTTCTTACTAAGATTCAGATGACTTTTCTTACTTAAATCTTACCCTCATTGCTGTAAGTTTTTGGTCTGTTTCCAGAATTCTGAAAAGGTTGATTCTGACAGTTTATATAAGATTCCATTGCCTTTATGGAAGGATGAACTTTTGGATTTCTTTACTCTGCCATTTTCACTGACAACACTAGAAAAACTTTTAAGATGATGTTACAATTAAGCTGGGTTTTAAAAATCCAGCAGGAATTAGTCAGGTAGAAAGTTGAGAGAACAAACCAGATAGAGCATTTTATCAAAAGGCCCAGAAGTACAAGGAGGAGACTAACATGTGCTGGGAAATGACCCTAGTTCAGCAAGATTGAATTATAGGATACAATTAAGTGAAAAGACATGCATTTTAGAGGAGATAGGATGAAGATTCAGAGTTCCTTATGATGTAATACAATATTTGGACTAAATTTGGGCAATGTGTACTGAATTATTTAAAGCAAACTTGTTAAAAAAATAAAGCAGACTTGTTAAGTCATTTCTGTAAGCATTATGGAAGATGGATAGTTTGAAAATGAATTTAGGCAAGGGATCTAGTAAGGAGACTAATACAAACATCGTGAGCCTAAGAGATGATAAACCGAGGTAGTGACTGTGGAAATGGAGAAGAGGAGTACTTAGTACTCAGTACTTAGAGTGGAGATACTTAGGAGTTAAAACTGGTAAATAGTAATCTCCTCTTTTTTCAGTGCATGCAAAGGGGGAAGGCATGGCAATGAAGAGTAAGTGTAAGGAAAGTGTCTAGAATGATGCTGATAATTTTGGCTTCAGAAAGTCAGAGGGTACCAACACCATTCACTGAAATTAAGAATACTCAACATGAAGTAAATTTGGAGAAGAAAAATAAAGCTAGCTGAATTCATATTTGAACATTATGAGATTAAGTTTTTCATGAAACATGTGGCAACATATTCAATGAACCCAGGAAGACACATGTTCGGTGCTTAAGTACATGTTTGGTGCTTAAGAGGAATTTGGAGTTGCCAAAGTAGATTTTTGGATAGCTAAGGTGTATATATAAGTGATAAAGAGAAACTGTGGGTATAAATGAAGTCACTAGAAGTAAAAATATAGTGCTTACATTGGCAACACATATGCTAAAATTGGAATGATACAGAGAAGATTAGCATGACCTCTATACAAGGATGATACACAGATTTCTGAAGCTTTCCCTATTTTTTAATCTGTGGATATAGTATTTTGTGAATGACCTTTTAAATAAAAGAAAACCTTACAGGAAAAAAAAAAAGAAAAAATATAGAGAAGATGATTGAGGCTACCCTACAACACTTTAACAATTGAATAGATCATTTATTATTACTATTCCTAGCCAAACTGCATCAGACAATAAAAGTCATTGAAAAGTTTATTCACAAGTAATGTATGAAGAGATTATACCATTCTTTCTTAACTTCAGACCTAATGAAGTTCTCATATAGTAAATCCAGAAAACTTTCTGATGCGACATTAAGTCTGGAGTTGTTCCAATAGTATAGAATCCAGAGTTCTCATTTATACGGTAGAACAGTTTACCTGGGATAACCATTGATTTGTTCTGTTTTATTTTTAAAAATCTAGGTCATCAGCATGAATTTAATTTTTAATATTGTGAACTGAAAGAGAATTAAACTTCTCTAAGAAAACAAGCCAAGAGAGTCCCAAAATGTAATCAGGGTTGAAAACTGCTTTTGGAAAACGTGAGATATAGTTAAATCCCCCAGGATTAGCCTTATTCCTAACTTTAATGTATCCTAATGTTAGAGATTTTTGTAAAAAACTACATCCAAAGACATAGCCCAAGATTTGACAAATAATAAATCATGTCTTTATATTTAAATGTTCAGATATTTGTGGATAAGAACTACATTTTATATTTTTTAAACTAGCACCATGACTACATAGTGTCATATTGCATATATGCTGCAAAATACTGTATAGTTGGCAACAGAAACATATTATTTGTACTTAAAGATTGTAATAATCAGTCATTATCATTGTTTAAAATGGACAGGATCCAAGGGTGCCTGGGTAGCTCAGTTGGATAAGCATCTGCTTTCAGCTCAGGTTATCATCCCGGGGTCCTGGGATTGAGCCCCACATCAGATTCCCTGCTCAGCAGGGAGTCTGCTTTTCCCTCACTCTCTGCCCTTCCCCCCACTCATGTTCTCTCTCTTGCTCTCTCAAATAATTAAAATATTTAAAAAATAAAAATACATTAAAAATTAATATGGGGCACCTGGGTGGCTCAGTTGGTTAAGCGTCTGCCTTCAGCTCAGGTCATGATCCTGGCATCCAGGGATCGAGTCCCACATCGGGCTCCCTGCTCAGCACGGAGTCTGCTTCTCCCTCATGCTCTCTCCCTTTCTCTCTCTCTCTCTTTCTCTCTCCAATAAATAAATAAATAAATATTTAAAAAAAATTAATATGAGCAGCATCTGAATTTCTAATGAAGAATTAACAGAGTTATTCAGAAAAAGATTATTTCAATATGAGTAGCTCCATTCACATAGCAAGTTAACATTTCCTATATGGATAGTATATGTGAAGGACAACAAACCTTTTATAAAGATAGCAAATATTTTAGGCTTTGCAATTGATACCATCTTTCATAACATCTGAAATTTGTCCTTGTAGTGCAAAAACAGCCAGAGAAAATACATAAAGGAAAGAGTATGCCAAAACCTTATATACAGTCACTAAAGTTTGATTTCCTATAATTTTCATGTGTTATACAATAGGTTACATTTGATTTTTTTCAATATTGGGGGTATAAAATCCTCTCAGTTCACCATGCAAAACAAAAACAGGTAGAAGGTCACATTGGGCATTTGGACTATCACTTGCTGACTTCTGATGCAGCACCTAAAATTTCCGTGATTTTTCTTTCAAACTGAATGTATGCAAGCAGCATATACACAGGCTAAGATTGAGTTCTCTGGATTCTGAAAATTCTGAGGTTGGAGCACTGTGATTTTTTCCCCTTCACATCTTCCTATTCATCTTGCTTTTGTTTGTGTTCTTACCATGTTTCATAGGCTCAAAAACATAGGGTTTTGGAGTGACTGCATACATGTGTGACTGAATAAAAATACTAATGTCATTTCTATTCTGACATGGCACTAGACACAACTCAAAAATCAAATGACTCAGTTTTCTTTTTTCCCCAACATTTTTAATGTAGTTATATTATTAGAAACCCAGTTTCTTCACTGATGTTGACTTAACCCACAATATGTAGGCATAATCATTTTAAAATTCCATATCCTTTTTGATTGTTCACAAAGGAGCATAATAATAGAGTTTATCATAGGGTCAAAATAAATAAAGCACATTATTGATTCTGTGCTTACAACACTTAGGCACTTAAAGATGAGGTCTTTTTTATGATTATAAAGTGTAATTATTTTAAATATGTCCTTATTTAATAAATATATGCATATAAGAACAGATAATTATATTGCTTATATTTTGACTACTTAGTAGTGTATTGAACATTGGAACATTTTTTTCCCCTGAATCATGTATTTAGTTGTGCTAACATTTGTAGATACTTAATTTTTCAGGTGATAATAGTTTAATAGACCTTGATATATTAAGGCATAATGGTTAAGAGCATCAGGTCTGAGGTGCCTGGATGACTCAGTCATTAAGTGTCTGCCTTTGGCTCAGGTCATGATCCTGTGTTCCTGGGATCGAGCCCACATTGGGCTCCCTGCTTGGTGGGAAGCCTGCTTCCCTCTCCAACTCCCACTGCTTGTGTTCCCTGTCTCACTGTCTCTCTCTCTCTCTCTCTCTGTCAAATAAATAAATAAATAAAATCTTAGAAAGAAAAAAGAGCATCAGTTATACAATTAAACAAAACTACAGATCCCAGATCCACTTCTTACTAGCTATGTGACATTGTACAATTTACTTATCTGTGACTTATTTTCCTCTTCTTTGCATAGAGGCAACAATTGCTAGCTCAGAGGAAATTAACATTTAAAAAAGTTAATACGTGCAAGTTGTTCACAATAGTTTCCGGTGAAATTTAAGGACTTAACACATGTGAGCTTTTTACATGTATTTAAATAAGTCGATAAAATATTGTCATAAACATGCTTATTTTTAGTTACCTATTTCTTCTCACTCAGCAAGTATAATATAGGAGAAAATAAGAGACATTAGAGAAGATTTCAGACAAATTGTTCTATGCGTTAAGAATATTTTTATATCATACAAGTAACCTACATTGAAAATGAGGTCTGAAGGAAAATTTCTACTAACAGAAAATAGCTAAAGGCACTGTGGAATTTTTTCCCCAAATCACAGAAGAAAAAGATATCTTTTCTTTTTATTTTTTATTTTTAAAAAAAATTTTTTAAAGATATTGCTTATTTATTTGACAGAGAGAGAGAGATCACAAGTAGGCAGAGAGGCAAGCAGAGAGAGAGAGAGGAGGAAGCAGGCTCCCTGCTGAGCAGAGAGCCCGATGTGGGGCTCAATCCCAGGACTCTGAGACCATGACCTGAGCCGAAGGCAGAGGCTTAACCCACTGAGCCACCCAGGCACCCCTATCTTTTCTTTTTAAAAGGACATACTCCTATCCATCCATAAGCATGCTTTTGTTTGTATCGAGTTTCCTTTACCTTCAAATATTTTAAGTTAGAATATCTGTCCTCTTTTGATGTGAGTAAATCCCCTTTCCTCTTCCTTGGCTGTGGAAGCATATTAATGAGAAGGTTATTTATAAAACTGTAAATTATCTTACATCATGATCACTATACTTAGAATATATAGTGGCTCGAATTAATAAGTTAATTAATAAGGTGTCAACATGGAAGTGAAAAGGGAAAAACATGAACTTTTTTTAGGAAATTATTTCCTTATATCTTCTTTAATTTATTGATGAAGAGTCATTTTAAAGAAATGTATAGTTTGGAATCTTCCAGAATAAGCATAAAGCAAATAAATAGCTCTTGATAAAAAGCAAATAATTCCCAAATATCATCAAATACAGGTGATGGGTCTTGTTTGAGAGTTTCTTGCTGTCATTCTTGCCATTATTCTTTTTAATATGTTCTATAGGCAATAAAATATTTGGCAGTGGTTGGTTTTCACTAAGAGAAATATTCTACCATTTCTAAGGTAATCTCTCTTAACATCCTAAAATTTAAAAAAAAATTCCTAAAATTAGTTCCTATGTTATAATTTTGAGAATGCTGATTCATACATTCCAGTATCAGTTTTTCATTAAAGGCACAATTGAATTGTATCAATCAACTACTATTTAATCTCATCAGAGATAAATTTTGACAAGATATTTTTAGTGAGACCTTATGAATTTGTTTCCCAATGTAAAAACTATTAATTTATAATAGCTTCTCTATACTTAATGCTACATTTTTATCATTTGCCTACCTCTCCCCAATACCCAAATAACCATTATTTTATTACATTGCTTCTTTTTATATTTTCATCAAATTATATTAATTAGTGCTAGTCATTTTTTTCAGATATTTTATTTATTTATTTGAAAGATAGGAATCACAAGTAGGCAGAGAGGCAGGCAGAGAGAGGAGGAAGCAGGCTTCCTGCTGAGCAGAGAGCCTGATGTGGAGCTTGATCCCAGGACCCTGGAATCATGACCTGAGCTGAAGGCAGAGGCTTTAACCCACTGAGTCACCCAGGCGCCCCTAGTGTTAGTCATTTTTTAACTTAAAAAAGTTATACCATAATGGTACTTTTCATTTTTGCTTATTTTACTCATTATTTCACCAATCATACCTATGTTGTTCTGTGTATCAAGCATATATAGAGAAAATAGTGTTTGTTTTTCCCCCATTAAAAAAAAAAATTGTTCTGTTTTATATATCAGTTTCACTAAGGGAAGATCATGTATGCATGTAATTTAGAGAGAAATTTTATTCAAAATTAACATCTGGAAATGCTTTTTTACCCAGAATTCCTACCCAAGAAAGCATTATATAGCTTGGCTTTTTTTAAACTATACATGGCTAGATGAAGCAAGGTAAACTGATTTATTATCTAGTTTTAGAGATGATATATTTATTACAAATAAATGAAATAAATTTCAAGAACAATTTTATAAAGTTTCCCCTAAATCCCTCTTTCTTGTCAAATTAGATGAAAATACCCATCGTCATAGGCAACCACACTTCTCTTGGTGGCTTTAATGTTCTCAAGAGGAAGAGAATAGTATAAACCTAAATGTAAAAAATGTACTTTTACTAAATCAGAAAGAAATTTAATATTGTTCACAACCAAATTTAGTAAGTGTTACTAAAAGGTTTAAAAACAATGTAACCATTTCTCTTCATTTACATCTGACACCTCGCAATATAGACTTGGCTCAGACACATGGTTCATATAATCAAGTAGACTTTTTTCAACACAAGTCCACTGACAGATGTTTATATAATACAGATGTCTCATGTATTAGGTGCATAAATAACATCTGGGAGATTTTTTTTTCCCAAGATTATTTATTTGAGAGAGAGAGAGATGACAGAGAGAGACAGAGCAGTGGGGAGGAGCAGAAGAAGAGGGGTAAGCAGACTGCAGGCTGAGTGCAGAGCCTGAGGTGGGACTTGATCTTCTGACCCTGGGATCATGACCTGAGCTGAAATCATGTGTCCATCCCTCAACCGACTGAGCCATGAGGTTATTTTTAAAAGTGAATATTCATGGGCTTCATTCTCAGAGATTCACCTCAGTAGGTCTGGATTAGGGCTGAAATTTGGACTTTTGATTGCCAATTTGGACCTTTTTTTTAAAAATTATTTTTATTAACATATAATGTATGATTTGCCCCGGGGGTCCAGGTCTGTGAATCATCTGGCTTACACATTTCACAGCACTCACCGTCGCACATACCTTCCCCAACGTCCATAATTCAACCACCCTTTCCCTATTGCCCCACCCCCCAGCAACCTTCAGTTTGTTTTGTGAGATTAAGTGTTTCTTATGGTTTGTCTCCCTCCTGATCCCATCTTTTTTCCTTCCTTACCCCCCATACCCCTCCCCGCCTCTCAAATTCCTCATATCAGAGATATCATGATAATTGTCTTTCTCTGATTGACTTATTTTACTCAGCATAATACCCTCTAGTTCCATCTGCTTCTTTGCAAATGGCAAGATTTCATTTCTTTTGATGTATGCATAATATTCCATAGTATATATACACACCATATCTTCTTTATCCATTCATCTGTTGATGGACATCTAGGTTCTTTCTGTAGTTTGGCCATTGTGGACACTGCTGCTATAAGCATTCCGGTGCACATGCCCCTTCAGATCACTACATTTGTATCTTTAGGGTAAATACCTCAACTTTTTGAGGAACCTCCATGCCTTTATATTGCATGGCTGCACCAGTTTGCATTCCAACTAACAATATAGGAGGGCTCCCCTTTCTCCGCATCCTCTCCAACATCTGTCGCTTCCTGAGTAGTTAATTTTAGCCATTCTGACTGATTTGTGAGGTGGTATCTCATTGTGGTTTTGATTTGTATTTCCCTGATGTCACATGATTTGAGCACTTTTTCATGTGTGTGTTGGCCATCTGGATGTCTTCTTTGCAGAAATGTCTGTTCATGTCTTCTGCTGATTTCTTTTTCTTTTTTTTTTTTTTAAGATTTTATCTTATTTTTATTTGACAGAGAGAGATCACAAGTAGGCAGAGAGGCAAGCAGAGAGAGAGAGGAGGAGGAAGCAGGCTCCCTGCTGAGCAGAGAGCCCGATTCGGGGCTTGATCCCAGGACCCTGAGATCATGACCTGAGCAGAAGGCAGAGGCTTAACCCACTGAGCCACCCAGGCGCTCTGCTGATTTCTTGATTGGATTATTTGTTCTTTGGATATTGAATTTGATAAGTTCTTTATAGACTTTGGATACTAGCCCTTTATCTGATATGTTATTTGCAAATATCTTCTCCCATTCTGTCAGTTATCTTTTGGTTTTGTTAACTGTTTTCTTTGCTGTGAAAAAGCTTTTGATCTTGATAAAGTCCCAATAGTTCACTTTTGCCCTTGCTTCCCTTGCCTTTGGCGATGTTTCTTGGAAGACGTTGTTGTGGCTGAGGTTGAAGCTTGCTGTGTTCTCCTCAAGGATTTTGATGGATTCCTATCTCACATTGAAGTCTTTCATCCATTTTGAGTCTATTTTTGTGTGTGGTGTAAGGAAATGGTCCAGTTTCATCCTTCTGCATGTGGCTGTCCAATTTTCCCAACACCATTTATTGAAGGGACTGTGTTTTTTCCATTGGGTATTCTTTCCTGTTTTGTTGAAGATTAGTTGACCATAGAGTTAAGTGTCCATTTCTGGGCTCTCTATTCTGTTCCATTCATCCATGTGTCTGTTTTTGTGCCAGTATCATACTGTCTTGATGAAGACAGCTTTATAATAGAGCTTGAAGTCTGGAATTGTGATGCCACCAACTTTGGCTTTCTTTTTCAATATTCCTCTGGCTATTCAGGATCTTTTCTGGTTCCACATAAATTTTAGTATTATTGGTTCCATTTCTTTGAAAAAAAAAATGATGGCATTTTGATAGAGAGTCCATTAAATGTTTAGATAGCTTTAGGTAGCATAGACATTTTCATAATGTTTGTTCTTCCAATCATTGAGCATGGAACATTTTTCCATTTCTTTGTGTCTTCTTCAGTTTCTTCATGAGTATTTTATAGTTTTCTGAGTATAGATTCTTTGCCTCTTTGGTTAGGTTTATTCCTAGGTATCTTATGGTTTTGGGTGCAATTGTAAATGGGATTGACTCCTTAATTTCTCTTTCTTCTGTTTTTCAGTTGCTGTATAGAAATGCAACTGATTTCTGAGCATTGATTTTATATTCTAACACTTCACTGAATTCCCAAATGAGTTCTAGCAGTTTTGGAATGGAGTATTTTGGGTTTTCCACATAAAGTATCATACCATCTGCAAAGAGTGAGAGTTTGACTTCTTCTTTACTGATTCAGATGCTTTTTATTTCTTTTTGTTGTCTGATTGCTCAGCCTAGGACTTCTAGTACTATGTTGAATAGCAGAGGTGATAATGAACATCCCTGTCATGCTCCTGACCTTAGGGAAAAAGCTCTCAGGTTTTTCCCCATTGAGAATGATATTTGCTGGGTGATTTTTCATAGATGGCTTTGATGGTATTGAAGAATGTACCCTCTATGCCTACACCTTGAAGACTTTTGATCACGAAAGGATGCTGTACTTTGTCAGATGCTTTTTCAGCATCTATTGAGAGTATCATATGGTTCTTGTTCTTTCTTTTATTAATGTATTATATCACATTAATCAATTTGCAGATGTTGAACCAAACTTGCAGCCCAGGAATAAATCCCACTTTGTCATGGTGAATAATCCTTTTAATGTACTGTTGGATCCTGTTGGCTAGTATTTTGGTGAGAATTTTTGCATCTGAGTTCATCAAGGATATTGGTCTGTAATTCTTTTTTGATGGGGTCTTTGGTTTTGGGATCAAGGTAATACTGGCCTCATAAAATGAGTTTGGCAGTTTTCCTTCCATTTCTGTATTTTGGGACAGTTTCAGGAGAATAGGTATTAATTCTTTTTTAAATGTTTGGTAGAATTCCCCTGGGTAGCTGTCTGGCCCTGGGCTCTTGTTTGTTGGGAGATTTTGATGACTGCTTCAATCTCCTTACTGGTAATGGGTCTGTTCAGGTTTTTTATTTCTTCCTGGTTCTGTTTTGGTAGTTTTTCTGTCTCTAGAGTGCATCCATTTCTTTCAGGTTGTCAAATTTGCTGGCATATAGTTGCTCATAACATGTTCTTCTACTTCTTTGTATTTCTTTGGTGTTGGTTGTAATCTCTCCTCTTTCATTCATGATTTTATTAATTTGGGTCCTTTCTCTTTTCTTTTTGGTAAGTCTGCCCAGGGGTTTATCAGCCTTATTAATTCTTTCAAAGAACAAGCTCCTAGTTTTGTTGATCTGTTCTACTGTTGTTTTGGTTTCTATTTCATTGATTTCTGCTCTGATATTATTATTATTATTATTATTATTATTTCTCTTTTCCTGCTGGGGTTAGGCTTTCTTTGTGTCCTTTCTCCAGCTCCTTTAGGTGTAGGGTTAGGTTGTGTATTTGAGACAGACCTTTCTTGTTTCTTGACAAAGTCTTTTACTGCTATATACTTTCCTCTCAGGACTGCCTTTGCTGTGTCCCAAAGATTTGGAACAGTTGTGTTTTCATTTTCATTTGTTTCCATGAATTTTTTCTATTCTTCTTTAATTTCCTGGTTGACCCATTCATTCTTTAGTAGGATGCTCTTTAGCATCCATGTATTTGAGTTCTTTCTAACTTTCCTCTTGTGATTGAGTTCTAGCTTAAGAGCATTGTGGTCTGAAAATATGCAGGGTTGATCCCAATTTTTGGTAGCGGTTGAGACCTGATTTGTGACCCAGGATGTGATCTATTCTAGAGAATATTCCATGTGCACTAGAGAAGAATGTGTACTCTGTTGCTCTGGGATGGAATGTTCTGAATATATCTGTGATGCATCTGGTCCAGTGTGTCATTTAAAGCCTTTATTTCCTTGTTGATCTTTTGCTTGGATCTGTCCATTTCAGTGAGAGGGGCGTTAAAGTCCCCTACTATTATTACCTTATTGTTGATGTGTTTTTTTTGACTTTGTTATTAATTGGTTTATATAATTGGCTGCTTCCATGTTATGGGCATAAACATTTAAAAATGTTAGATCTTGTCGGACAGACCCTTTAAGTATAATATAGTGTCCTTCCTCATCTCTTACTATAGTATTTGGCTTCAAATCTAATTTATCTGATATAAGGATTGCACCCCAGCTTTCTTTTGATGTCCATTTGCATGTTAAATTGTTTTCCACCTCCTCATTTTAAATCTAGAGGTGTCTTTGTGTCTAAAATGAGTTTCTTATAGACAGCGTATCAGTGGGTCTTGTATTTTGTTGTTGTTGTTTTGTTTTGTTTTGTTTTTACCCATTCTGATACCCTGTGTCTTTTGATTAGGGCATATAGCCCATTTATGTTCAGGGTAAGTATTGAGAGATATGAATTTAGTGCCATTGTATTGCCTCTAAGGTGAATGTTACTGTATATTGTCTCTGTTTCTTTCTGGTCTACTATTTTTAGGCTCTCTCTTTGCTTAGAGGACCCCTTTCAATATTTACTATAGGGCTAGTTTGGTGTTTGCAAATTCTTTTAGTTTTTGTTTGTCCTGGAAGCTTTTTATCTCTCCTTCTATTTTCAATGACAGCCTAGCTGGATATAGTATTCTTGGCTGCATATTTTTCTTGTTTAGTGCTCTGAATGTATCATGCCAGTTCTTTCTGGCCTGCCAGGTCTCTGTGGATAAGTCTGATGCCAATCTAATATTTTTACCATTGTATGTTACAGACTTCTTGTCCTGAGCTTCTTTCAGGATTTTCTCTTCATCACTATTACTTGTGACTTTTACTATTAGATGATGGGTTCTGGACCTATTTTTATTGATTTTGAGGGCAGTTCTCTGCCTCCTGGATTTTGATGCTTGTTCCCTTTGCCATATTAGGGAAATTGTCTACTATAATTTGCTCTAATATACCTTTTGCCCCTCTCTCTCTTTCTTCTTCTTCTAGGATCCCAATTATTCTAATATTGTTTCATCTTATGATATCACTTATCTCTCGAATTCTCCCCACATGGTCCAGTAGTTGTTTGTTTCTTTTTTGCCCAGCGTCTTTCTTCTCTGTCCTTGGTCTTCTATATCACTAATTCTCTCTTCTGCCTCATTTTTCCTATCAGTAAGAGCCCCCATTTTTTATTGCACCTCATTAATAGCTTTTTTTAAAATTTCAACTTGGTTAGATTTTAGTTCTTTTATTTCTCCAGAAAAGGATTCTCTATCTTCCATGCCTTTTTCAAGCCCAGCTAGCACCTTGATAAGTACATTCTGCACTCTAGTTCTGACGTATTACCAATGTTCATATTGATTAGGTCCCTAGCCATCGGTGATGCCTCTTGTTCTTTTTTTTGTGGTGAGTTTTTTCACCTTGTCATTTTATTTCCAGATAAGAATATATGAATGAAAGAATAAAATACTGAAAGGGTGGCAAAGACCCCAGAAAATTATACGCTAACCAAATAAATAAATTTATATATATATATTTAGATTGGTGATAGAACAGAGCCACAACTCTATTTTGAGTTTATTTTTGTCTCTTAGAAGAAACTACCTCCCAAAATTTTAAAGAGAGAAAAACTTATTTATATACAAAAATAAGGGTAAACACGATGAAGGGATGGAATATGACCATAAACATGAAAATTAAAAAAAGATTCTAAATAAGGAATTTATAAGATAAGTTGGTTGGAAAAAGAAAAAAAAAAAAGAGAATGTGATCAGGTTGGAGACTAGAACAAAGCCAAGTGCTAGATTAAGGGTATATTTTGATCTATTAGAAGAAATTATATCCCAGAATTTTAAAGAAAAAACCTATGTGTATACAAAAAATAAGGTTAAATACAATGAAGGGATAAAATATGATGATAACAATAAAAATTTAAAAAGATTTTTTTAAAAGTATGGTTAATATAAAATAGTTAAAAAAACTTTAAAAGAAAAAAGAGGGAAAGTTCAAAAAAATAGAATAAGAAAGAAATAAAATTAAAAAAATTAACTTTGCCAGAATAAATGATCATGGAAAAAGCTATGAATTCTATGCCTTGCTTTTCCTAGCTCTAGAGTTCCATAGTTCTGGTTGTGAACTTGGTCTTGGCTGGATATTCTTGCTGATCTTCTAGGGGAGGGCCCTGTTGTAGTAATTCTCAAATGTCTTTGCCCAGGGCGGAATTGCACCCTCCTTTCCAGGTGCCAGGCTAAGTAATTTGCTCGGGTTCATTCTTGGTAGCTTTTATTCCGTGAATGCTTTCCATAGATCTTTGGAGGATGGGAATGAAAATGACAGCCTCCCAATCTCCAGCGTGGAGGAGCTGATAGCTCAGGGCCCCACTCCTCAATATGCCCTCAGAGAAAAGCAGTCAGTCCCTCCCATCTCCCTAGTCTCTGTCCACACTCTGTGCTCACCTGACCTGTGACCAAGCATTTCTATCTCTGGTGCATGGCCCTGTTTGGAGTCTCCAAACCCAGCAGATTCCTGCCTCACACTCCCACACCACTCCTCCCAGTGGAGGAAAGAGGGATTCCCTCCAGATCTGCCACTTGTGGGGTCTCTGCTTGAAGAGCAGTGGCCAGACTGTCCCTTGGATCATGGTTTAAGGTAACCCTGAGCTGAGAGCCCACTCCTTCATTCCATCTCTGTACCCAGCTTCCCTGCTCTGATACCAGGCAACTCTGCCACACTCAGACACCCTGGGTCTTTCTGTGGCCCTGCGCGTCCTGAGACCATACTGACTCTGTAAGGGCTCCACCCCCACTTAGCCTTTGGAGCGATGTTCCTTGGTGAAGCAGATTTCTAAAAGTTCTGATTTTGTGCTCCACTGCTCTTCCACTTGCTGGGAGTCGCCCTCCTCCCCCCACACCCCCGCCACCGTCCCAGGTCTATCTTCCCCTCCCTTCAGATTCACTTCTCCACATGTCCTACCTTCCAGAAAGTGGTCGATTTTCTTTTCCTAGAATTGCTGCTCTTCTTCTCTTCTCTCTCCTATGAGTTTTTACATATTCAGAATGGTTTGATAACTATCCAGCTGAACTCCCAAAACCTAATGATATTTCAGTCTGCTACTCCTCTGCCATCTTCCAAAATCCCAGTCTAGAACCTGTTAATGCAGATTTTCTGCTCGTTTTACTTTGAAAACCACTGTGACTATTCCTTTCTCTTAACTTGTTATAGATAATTTCTATCTTTTATGAAGATTGAAGCACATAGTTCAGTATTGTAAACTATTTCCCTGTAGGGAAATAACATAATTTTATCCATGGTCAGAAAAAAGGTTTATATTGTTTCTGTTCTTTTTTGATGTTAAATTTTATTTTATAAACAAAATATTAAGCACAGTAATTTTTAAGGAATAATTTAAATACTTTCCATATCTTTCCTAAGTGTCAGATTATATTTAGAATGCTTCACTTATACCTTATTTTTCCTTAAGTTTACCTGTGTTTGTCCATATAGCCACCATTTTTATGTGAATCATTCACATTGTTTTTTTTTTAATTAAAAAACAAGTGAGTACCTATGAAATACCATATTTGGTTCTTAAGCTGCTGGGTTTACAGATAAAGTCCTCTCTCCAACTAAATTACCTGATTATATACTATCTAGTAGGGACAGAAAAAAAAGCTGTAGACATAAATTAGTACATATCAGGTCATAATAGGAATTTTAGGGAAAGTAGAACAAAGTTGGTTGGATCACAAGTGGTATAAAGGCTAGCTATTTTATATAGAGTTATCAGGAGAGGACTCTTCATGAAAGTGACATTTTAGTAGATACCTTAATGAAGTGAGAGCAACCACTGTAGACATCTGGGAGAAAATATTGAGGTCAAGGGAGTAGCAGCTGAGAGCCCCTAAAGCAGAAATGGTCTTAACGATAAAGATAAGGAGAGAACATTGTGCTGTAAGTAGCAGGGTTAAGGAAGAGAAAGTGGCAAAAGATGACATAGCTGGTTGTCTTGTAGATCATTTAAAAACTTTGGCTTAATGTGTGCAAGATGGGAAACTACTTGATTATTGTTAACATAAACGCAATGTATCTGATCTTATTTTCTGGTTCCTGGATAGGGAACAGACCATTGGAGCAAGGTCAGAAGCAGGAACACCAGTTTGGAAGCTGTTACACTAACCTAAATAAGGGCTGACAGTGTCTCAAACAGAGGAGTTGTTGTGGTGATCATGAGAAATAGCTGGATTCTGGATTTATTTTCAAGGTAGATTTGACAGGACTTGCTGATGGATTGGATGAGAAATAGAAAAGATATGAATAGAAATGACTGAAAAATTTGGGCCCAAGACACTGAAATAATAGATTTCTTATTCATTGAGACATATTGCAGATTGCAACAGAAACACATTGAAGGTAGATTTAAACAAAATATTTATTTTGTGCATATTGAGGTAACTGTTAGACATTTAAGTGGACGTGACTGTGAGAATTTCCTCTGGTTTTCCCATGTTTATTATTTACCACTAGAGTTTAGCATCCTCTACAACCTTGAATATTTAAATATACTATTGCTGTTAATGGCAATTTATACAAACATTAAATACATGGTATTAAGACTGGATCTGAGATAATCATCTTTTAAAATTCTGTATCCCCCAAAAAATCTGTATTAATGTCTATCTTTTGTTTTTTCTTCTCAATAATCTTTCAATGAGTAAAAGAATTAAACATCTGTCCTTCATTCTTCTCTTATCCTTTACCCAGCCCAACACACACGCATCCTAACATACACACCCCACAAAAACACCACTCCAAACTTGCACCACCAGCACATCCAAACTCCAATACACACCCAACACCCCCCACACCTACACCCCTCCACATATACACACACCCCACACTCTCACATATATTAAACCGTTATTAGCTACAATTTCTTTTTGTTCATAAGTAGATAATTTCTTAAAAGTTTTTTATTCCACTAAAGCTCTAGTAGATATGTAATAAAATAGGAATTCAAATTATGTTTGTATTTATATGTAATTATTGTTGAAACATAAAAAGAAAGCAAATATTAACCTGGAATTTGGGGATTACTCTTGACAGTATAATATTTATATTTCCCATTTTCATTTTTATAAAAGTGAAATACAGTTTAGCTTAATGTTTAAAAAACAGATGTAACTAACATTTTGCTTTAATGAAAAGGAATAGAGATAATTCTGTATAAGTCAACATGATACGCCTATAGAAAAGTTTTCTTTGTGAGCAGAGCAATTTTTCTTTATCTAGATAATAGTTAACTTTTGCTAAAGCCTACTACACACAGGTATTTTGTTAAGGGCTTTGCTTCAGTTATTAAAACTTCACACAAATCTTGTGAGGCTGATTTCATTATCATTCATTTTCTTTTTTTTTATTGTTATGTTATTCACTATACAGTACATCATTATTTTTTGATGTAGTGTTCCATGATTCATTGTTTGCATATAACACCCAGTGCTTCATGCAATCCATGTCCTCTTTAATACCCATCATTCATTTTTTGCATTATAAGGAAATGGAAACACTGAGCAATAAAGAAACTGAAATGTGATAACACAGCTCTAGTAGGTATACCTTGAACATGATCTCACTTCTATCTTACTCCATCATGTTTTTATAAACATGAAGCCACACAAAAGTTGAGTGAAAAAAATACTTCCGCATGCACAGTTTTGATACAACAGCTTTATGTGAGAGAATCCAATCAACTAGCCTTGTTTAGATGGTTGATATTTGGACAACAGCAGGGCTGGCATCTCTTGGAGTATTTTTTACAAGGTGGAACAACAGTTGGTACATGTTACTTAGCATAATAATGGTTTGAGACCCAACTCAATAATCCATGTCTTCCTTTACTACTCGAACAAGGCAAGAAAAATAACTGGGATAGTGGTTTCTTAAGGACTTATCAATAAAAATAACATAATTTGTAACCCACATTTGGCTTAAAATAGCATTCCCTCATACTGGTTTTCACTTAGTTGTGGAACATGTCAAGCTCTCCTAGCTCAGGTTTTTGTGCACATTTTGTCTTCCGAGGTTTGCTTCCTTGGTTTCTTTCATTTTCTTAAAACTATCCCTGTAAACTTAAATGCCATGTCTTCAGAGAGGAATTTTTTGACTACCTGATCAAGAGATTTCCCCTTACTCATCAATAATGCACAGGCATTATTAGTTTTTTAAACATCATAGTTTTGTGTTTATTTACTTCACAACACTACACATGTTATTTATAAATTTATTTCCCTGAATACTTGTTGATTGCATGCCTCTGTCTCTAAAGTATAAGCCTACTTCACTTTTAATGCAGAACACTTGCCTTCACAGCATTGTGCACATCACAGATGATCAATAAGTACTTATTAAATTAATGAATCAATAGTGCCACTGCTGTCTCATAATCATCCCACTACACCCAATAAATAAAAATTTGCCTCACTTTCTAGTGCCTGGTGTTAAAGAGTACTTACTGTGATTGACAGCTGTGGGTGAGAATGTGAGAAATTAACCAAGCTTTCTATAAATTAGGTTAGCCTAGTAACCATTTGTCACAAATAGATCTGGAGTTCTCATCAACATTATTCCAGGTTTTCAGTTAAACATCTTTCCTAAAGGCCTTATCATCACCTCACACTTAACAATAATTAAAAGAAAACATACCATGTGGAACTTAATAAGTTCCTCTATCCCATAAACCTGCTTCTGTAACTCATTTACTGAGCCTAAAATCTCAATACCTAAGCTTCATTTCTGTGTCTTCTTTATTCCTTTCCCTATAAACCCATGTGGTCGTAGAAGTCTTTACCTATTCATTCATGTGTAAATCTCTGAGGAAATGTGTGTGACATCCTAGAACTTTTTTTTAGATCAAAACTTAGCTGTGGACATGGACAAGTTTTGACATCTGAGGCTCAGATTTTATCATCTGTATAAAGGGAATAATATGCTATGGTTATCATTGGTGTTAGGAAAATTATACAATGAGGTAAACTAGAGCTTTGGGATTTGGAGACTTTGGTTAGAGTCCTGCCCCTTCCATTTTACAATGGTTAAGTCTCTGAGGAGTATTCCTGCCCATAAACCTGAAAGAGGAATAGCATCTACTTCATATCCATCTAGAGTGAAAAGTGCACTTCCTGACTAAATAAATAGTTGCTACTGAAGAGTTTGGTGACTCAAAGGGAAAGTTGGACATATGAATATGAGTATAGTAGCAAGGGTATATGCAGAATAATGATCTCTCTAATCAGACTGGTCACAAATGAAGGCAGTAACTAATCTTCTGAGGAAAGGATTCTTCACAAGATGAGACAATTAAACTGAATGATGAAGATTAGTAGGTTTTAATCTGATGGATATGGGTGGAAATGTGTTCCATAAAGAGAAAGTGTGGTAGAGAATGAGAAGCAAGAAATGTTATGGTTGGGATACCTGGGTGGCTCAGTCGGTTAAGCTGCTGCCTTTGGCTCAGGTCATGATCCCAGGGACCTGAGATGGAGCCCCACATCAGGCTCCCTGCTCAGCAGGAGCCTGTTACTCTCTCTGCCTCTGCCTGCCACTCTACCTGCTTGTGCTTTCTCTCTCTTTCTCTCTTTCTCTCTCTTTGACAATTAAATAAACAAATCTTTAAAAAAAAGAAATGTTATGATGATCTGAGACTGAATTGAACATTGGACGGAAGTAGAGAGCAGGGGAAAAAAGGCAAATATGTTGTTATAGCTCATCGTAGTTTTGATTTGTATTTCCCTGCTGATGAGTGGTGTTGAGCATCTTTTCATGTGTCTGTTCTGTTGGCCATCTGTATGTCTTTTTTTGGAAAAAAAAAAGTCTACTCGTGTCTTCTCATTTTTAACTGGACTATTTATTTATTTATTTTTTTGGTGTTGAGTTCATTAAGTTCTTTATAGATTTTTGGATACTAACCCTTTATCACATATTTGTGTGTGTGTGTGTGTGAGAAGCTTTTTATCTTGAAGAAGTCCCAGTAGTTTCTTTTTGTTTCCCTTGCCTCAATAGGTGTATCTAGTAAGAATTTGCTACACCAATGTCAAAGAGGTTATTCCCTGTGTTTTCTTCTAGGATTTTGATGGTTCCCTTTCTCATGTCTAGGTATTCAATCCATTTTGAATTTATTTTTGTGCATGGTATAAGAAAGTGGTCCAGTTTCATTCTTTTGCACATCGCTGTCCAGTTTTCCCAACACCATTTGTTGAGAGGTATCCCCTTGCACCTGTCAGAATGGCTAAAATCAGTAACAGAGGAAACAATGGATGTTTGCAAGGTTAGAGAGAAAGGGTAACCCTCTTACCTATTGAGGAGAATGCAAACTCATGTAGCTACTCTGGAAAACAGTATGGAGATTCCTCAAAAAGCTAAAAATAGGAGTACCCTATGATCTGGCAATTGTACTATTGGGTATTTACTCGAAGGATACAAAAATACAGATTGGAAGGGATATATGTACCCCAATGTTTATAGCAGCATTGTCTACAATAGCCAAATGATGGAAAAAGCCCAAATGTTCATCTACTGATTAACAGATAAAGAAGAAGTGGTATATAGATATCTATAATGGAATATTACTCAGGCATCAAAAGGAATGGAATCTTGCCATTTGCAATGACGTGAATGGAGCTAGATAGTATTACGCTAAGTGAAATAAATTAGTCAGAGAAAGACAAGTGCCATGTGATTTCACTCATGTGTCACTTAAGAAACAAAACAAATGAGTATACAGGAGAAGAGTGAGGCAAACCATCAAGCCAACTCTTAACTATAGAGAACAAACTGAGGGTTGCTGGGAGGGAGGTTGGGGGGAAGGGTTAAATGGGTGATGGGTATTAAGGAGAACACTTGTGATGGGCACTGGTTGTTGTATATAAGTGACAAATCACTAAATTCTGCAACTGAAACTAATATTACACTATATGTTAACTGGAATTTAAATAAAAACTTAGAAGAAAAAAAATCAATGTTAAAAACTAGCATGTTGTTAGATATAGATAAGGATCAATCAATCATAAAGAGCCTTATGTGGCATAATAAAAAATAGTATTTGATTCTTATTGAGATGGAAAACATTTGGAAGATTTGAACAAAGACATCAACCAGTCTCTGTTTTATAATAATATATATTAGGTCTTTGTTCCTTTTTTCAGTACATAGTTCATCAAACCATTAGAATTTCCTAAAATCCATTAGAATTCTCTAACTGATGAGAGCTATAAAGTTCCCCTTTGTTATGTTCACAAGGTGACTTTTTGGACATCAGCTAAGGATTAGAGGTTAGTTTCTGGGACCTTCAACCTTGTCATTAGAGGGTTGGAACTTATTATCCCACACCTGTACTTCTGAAGAGTGGGGAGAGACAGGCTTGAACTTGAGTCATTCTCCAATGACCAATGATTTAATAATGTCTTTGTAATAAAGTTTCCGTAAAATCCCAAAAGGATTGGGTTTGGAGAACTTCCACGTTGGTGAATACATGAAAATATGATGAGAGTGGCCCTCCTAGGGAGAGCATTGAGGCTCCTGCCCTTTCCCCATAACTTGTCCTATGCATCTCTTCTTCATGGCAGTTCTTGTTATATCCTTTTATAATAAATCAGTAATCTCATAAGTAAAAGGTTTCTCTGAATTCTGTAAGGTGCCCTATTATATTAATTAAAGCCTTGGAGGGGGTCATTGGAATATTCAATCTGTAGCTAGTAGATCAGAGCACATGTGGTAACCTGGACTTTGGCATCTGAAATGGTGGCCAGGAGGAGCAGACTTGTAGGCCTGAGAGGAGTGTCCTTGGAAGCTCCAATATATATCTTGTTGGTATGGTTCAGAATCCAGCCATAAAAATTAAATACTACCAGCAAATTTAATATATTTCTCTAATATTCATGAATATAATTTACATATAATAAAGTGAAGCATTCTTGCTATTTTATTTTGTTGAGTTTTGAGGTTGTGTGTATCTATCTACCAGTATCTGAAATCAGATATATAGAAAAGTTCCATCACCATGGAAAATTTCCAAATGTTCCAGTCAGTTCCTAGTCCTCTGCACCCCTATCCACTAAGAAAACCACTTTCTTATTTATATTTTTAATTATTTTGCTTATTTTGGGATTTTATACAAATAAAATATCTGAGTCAATATGATTTGGTTTGATATCTTTTGTGCCATCTAATGAGTTTTTATATGCTGATACTATATATTTCTTTCTCTTTTGACTTCCTTCAGTTGACTGAGTAAATATCTTATTCCTAATCTCCTGAGAGTTTTTGTTATAGCTGCATGTAGAATATTGTCAAACATTATCTCTGCATTAATGGATTATCATATAGTTTTCTTTATATTGTTAATACAGTAAGTTAAATTGATTTTCAAATGTAAAATCAGTCTTTCATTATTGAGAGGACTCTCACTTGATCATGCTTTCTGTATAATAGGATACAGTTTGCTAATATTTTATTAAAGAGTTCTGCTGTATGGTGATAAGAAATTATTCTTAGATTTTACTTTTGTCATATTTTCATCAGATTTTCATGTCAGTTTATGTTGGCCTCATAATATGAACTGCCAAGTGTTCTAGTGTTCTAGTTCAAGTGATAGATTTTCTGGGAGAGTTTGTGTAAGATGTGTATTTTCTTTCCTTAAAGTATTAATAAAATTTACCAGTGAAGCCATCTAAGCCTAGAGTTCTCTTAATAGTTTTTTAAATTGTTTTTAACCATGTTGATTGACATAGACCTATATACATTTCATATTTTGTTTTGAGCTAGTTTAGATGAGTTGGGTTTTGTTTTATTTTTGTTTTTATACAAAAATTTTGTGTTTGATATGTTTTCAAAATTATTGGCATAATGTTCATATATTTCCTTAACATCCTTTTAATTACTATATCTGTACTGTGTCTACTCTTTCATTGTTAAAATTCTTAACTAGTATTTTCTCTCCTTTTGATTTGTCTTATAAGAGATTATTAATTATATTAATCTTAAAAACAATAGCAACTATATTTACTATATTTACTTCCTATTACAGTGATGATTCCTGGAATCATAATAAAAGCAGTCATCTATAATGAGGTTGATAATGTCTGTAATGAGTATGTTAAAGTGAATGATCTATCCATCCTTCAAAACTGACCATATGGCCATGTTCCATGGGAAGGCTTGGAGGTCACTTCATTTACCACAATAATGAGGGATGGGGTGTGTTGGACAGAGACCAGCATCTTGGCAGTTCATTGGTGGCTTTCTGAAAGGAACTGAAAACACTTACTCTAACAACTCTACACTGAAAGGAGAATTAGGGAAATATCTAAATAGTTGAGTTCTGCTGGTCACAGGGTTCAATCTGACATGTGTTTCTGTAGATCTGAAGTGACATCATGATGTTGGTAGATAATTCTCCATGGTCCTCTCAATTTTTGCTTATCTTGAATCAACTTTTGTTCCACGGTATGTTTCCAAATAATGTTTGTTTTTGTTTTTGTTTTAAGATTTTATTTATTTATTTGACAGACAGAGATCTCAAGTAGGTGGAGAGACAGGCAGAGAGAGAGAGAGAGAGGAGAAAGTGGGCTTCCTGCCAAGTAGAGAGCCCGATGCGGGGCTCGATCCAAGGATTCTGGGATCATGACCTGAGCTGAAGGCAGAGGCTTTAACCCACTGAGCCACCCAGGTGCCCCCTCCAAATAATGTTTTTGTAACAAACAGCCTTAGAAGATAGAGATATTATTCCCTTCTAGGGCATAGGGAATATTTTTTTTGCTTACCATAATGATCAAGGTAATGTCTTCCTGTGGGAAGGTGTTTGAGTAAGTTTCCTAACAGCCCATTCATTGCAGATTTGGATTTTGAAAGTGTGAGTCCCCTTGGTTGTGATACAAATTTACTCTTTGTACAGTATGCCTCTAAATCACTCCAAATGAACCCTGATGGTACTTAGAGAGTGGGGAGAACTAATGTAGTCATGAAACACAAGATTCTTTCTGTGACATAAGTAATGAAACACTTTGTCTTTAAGTTTCATGTCTTCTGCTAGCATCCATGTACTTATGACAGATTGATTTGTAAACTTGCAAACAGGAAATTTCAGATACCTCATTGTTCTTGATAATTATCTCCTACAGATTTGGAACATAAAGGGAGCAGGTATTAAATAGAGTTCAGACTAAGTGGACTGGTGAGTCCACAGACCAACTTAGAGGTAATTTCTCTAACCACTACATGTATAATCAGAATCAATTTACTTAGCATAAGGCATAACTACTACATTTGGTCCTTGGCCTGTGTGGTGTGAATTAATTCACAAGTCCACACCTTACAAAAATAAGACAGAACATGGAGAATGAAAATTATATGCTATTCTCTCAAGCATTGAATTCAACTGAATTAAAGTGAATTGAATTGAATTGAAGTTACTACTTCAATTCAGGTACTCTACCAGATGCAGTATCTGCACCAGAGAGAATTAACATGATCTCAGAAACGTGGCATGAGGAAAAGTATGATTTATCAAATTAATTCACTTATATCTCTTTTAAGAGAGAGAATAAGAATGAGTTCACGTTCACTTGGAAGAAATAATGGTATATAGTTACAGTTTGCCCAGAATATGTTAATTCCTTTGCTTCCTTTCATATCATCCAAAGAGATCTAGATACCATGGATTTTAGAATATCACTGGTACACTGAATTAACAATAGCATACAAATGAGATTGGATGAACAAGAAGTGGCTAGTGTATTAGAGGCCTAGATAAGACATGCAGTCTTTGGACTGCATTGGTAAAGATTCAGAGACTTGCTGCATTGGTAAAATGTCTAAGGGCTAATGAACTTAGCATTCTGGGAAATCCTCTCCAAAGTAAGAACAAATGATTTCAACTGATTCTCCCACTGTGAAGACTTCTTCGATTTATTTTTCTTAGTTTATAGTGATTCTAGAAATAAAAATATCTTATTATATTTTGTCTTCAAATAACATTATGCTATTTCATGAACAATACACAGAACTTAACGATTGTGTAATTCCATTTACACTTCTCTCATACTTTGTTCTCTTGATGTCATATATTTTACTTCTGCATGTAGTATAAATCTCACAGAATGTATAAATTTGCTTTAAAATAGTCTATCAGTTAATAATATATCCACTGAATATATAGCAGAATGATGGCCCCATGGCCTTTGCCTCTGGGTGTTATGCCCAAGAATAAGTTCCATTAAATAGAAAAAAAATGACATTGAAGATATTAATCACTTGCCTTTAAAATAAGGTTATTCTGGAGTATCCAAGTGGGTTTAGTGTAGTCATAAGAACCCATAAAACCAGAGGATATCTAAAGAATGGTAAGTTAGAGAGATTAAAAGCACACGAAGAATTTGACCTCCCATTGCTGGCTTGAAGATGGAGGGGTATTATGGAAAGCATGAGAAGGGAAAAAATTCTGGTATCAGTCAGTGCACTTAAAAGTGGATTTGAAACATAAACAATGACTGTAGCCAGGCTGATAACTTTATTTTAGCTGTGACTCTGAGTGGAAGATATATATGCTACATACCAAGTTTCTGACCTTCACAGCTGTGAAGATAATAAATTTATATTGTTTAAGGGGCTAATAATGTGTTATGCAATAGCAGAAACCTGATGTGTATTACTTATGTGTTTCATTAATTATGTATATTATATACATTGTATATAATTAGGTATATGTGCATATATATAATAGATACAGAATAACTAACTTATCCATTTCTGTTGGTTTTTACTCCTTTTACTCTATGACATGAATGTGTTTTCTCAAAATTCAGATGTTGAAACCTAACTGATATTAGGGAATGGGGTGCTGGTATTAGGGAGTGGGGCCTTTGGGTGGTGCTTACGTCATGAAGATGGAACCCTCAAGAATGGGATTTGTGCTTTTATAAAAGAGGCACCAGAGAGCCTCCAGTACCTTCCACCAAGTGAGAACACAGCAAGAAGTCACTAATGATGAACAAGGAAAGTGGCCTCTACCAGCCGGTGACAGTGCTGACACCTTGACCACGGACTTCCTTGTCTAGAACTGTGAGGAATTTCTGTTGTTAATGTGCCACACAGTCTGTGGTATTTTGTTACAGCAGTTACATGAACAAACTAGCATGGATGTAGGCTTCTTTCTTTTGTCACTTCCCATTAGCTTGAAGAATTTAACATTTATCGAAGTGAATATCTATTAGAAATTCAATATCTCAAATTCTGTCTGTTAGAAAATGGTTTTTCTCCACCTTCAGTTTTGAAGGATATTTTCACTGGGTATATAATTCTAGGTTGAGTTTTATTTTCATATGGATTTTAAAGATGTCTTTCTCCTGGGTAGTTAATCTATCATGAGAAGTCTGTTGTCATTTGTATCCTTTTCCTTTTGTGGATTATGACATTTCCTTGTGCAGCTTTCAAGAATTTTCCCTTAACTGATGTTTTTAACATTAATCTGCAATATGCCTAGCTGTACATTTTTTAATCTTTCTAAGGTTTCTTGGATCTGTTAGTCGTTTACTAGTTTTCTTTGAAAATTCTCATACATCTTCAAACATTCTTCTCATCCATTATTTCTCTTCTTTGGAGACTCCAATAATACATGCATTAAACAATTCGATTTTGTGCCCCAGATCTCTGACCTTTTCTATTTTGTTTTCACATTTAATTCTGTAATGAGATCAGTAGAAATTATTCAAACTTATCTTCAAGTATGGCTGTCCTTTGTTTGCTGATTCCATCATGTTGCTAGGTATATCTTTTTTTTTTTTTACTTCTGATAATTTCTTTTAATTTATAGCATTTCTATTTTATTGCTTTTTAAGACTTTATTTATTCTATTTATTTATTTGACAGATTTTTTTTTTTTTTAAGATTTTATTTATGTACTTGACAGAGCAAGAGAGCACAAGCAGGGATAACAGCATAAGGAGAGGGAGAAGCAGGCTCTCTGTCCCTGTTAAGCTGGCAACCTGATGTAGGGTCTGATTCCAGGACCCTGACATCATGATGTGAGCCAAAGGCAAAGGTTTAACCATCTGAGCCACTCAGGTGCCCCTATTCTATTTTTAGAATAATTTTTCCCTGTAAAAATTTTCCATTTGTGGGGTACCTGGGTGGCTCAGTGGATTAAGCCTCTGCCTTCAGCTCAGGTCATGATCTCAGGGTCCTGGGATTGAGCCCCGCATCAGGCTCTTTGCTTCCTGCCCCCCTTCTGCCTGCCTCTCTGCCTGCTTGTGATCTCTGTCTGTCAAATAAATAAAATCTTAAAAAAAAAATTTTCCATTTGTTCATGTGTATTTTCAATCTTTCCCACTAAGTCGTTTAACACATTTATTTTTATTTTAATTTCCTTATTCAATCATTACACTACTAGGACCATATCTTGGACTGTTTCTCTTGACTTTAGGATATATTTTCTTTCTTTTTTATAAGTCTCATAGGTTTTAAAAAATTTATTCTTAACTCTACTAGAATTAAGCTAAGAAAATTTCTAATAAAGAGTTAATTCATTATAAATTTCAAAAAATTTTTATTCCCAACATGCTGTGTAACACTAAGTAGTACTGGAATAAATATTTATTCCCAGAGAAGGAAACATCCCTTCAGACTGCTCTAGGGTGACTGCTATATGGAATCCATCATTCAGTTGGGCCTGCAAATTCATTTAGAAGCAGTTCAACACTGGCTTCAAATGTTTCAGTGGCAGGATTAGGTTTGCTCTTCAACTCGGTTTGGGGTCTGAGCACCAGAAAAGCTTTGGTGATCTTTTTGCATTTTCTATAATAATAAAAGTGTTCACCTTCCTAAAGCATCTCATGGTTCCTCCTCCTTTAGAGTTAGCATGCCTACTTTTTAATTTAATTTAATTTATTTTATTTTACTTTATTTATTATTTTATTTTTTCAGTGTTCCAAGATGCCTGCTTCTAAGTGCCTTTGGAAATTTTCTTTGCTCATAAGTCCCAACTTCCTATCCTAGCCTTTTTCTATCAGGTGTTCTCTCTCCACTCCCTGTTCAACATCAAACTTTTGACCTCTCATGACTTGAATGAATTTTTGTTAGCTCTCCTGTACATTATACTTTCATAGGCCTCTCTCCTTTACTTGGTATACAGATTTTAAGGCAGTTCCCGTACTCTTCACCTCCTGCTATTCATGCCTTTGTGTAATTTCCTCTGATTCAGTATGTACAGGACCAGTAATTTCTTCTCACCAATGGATGTGGCAAACGTTACAAGACATATGTGATTATATGCACATGATTACCTACAAATATAACATCTATCTCTGGCCTCAGTCCCTCTCTCTTCCTCCTTGCTATTCCTTCCTCTGTCCCTTCCACTCACCACCAGAAGGCGTGTAATAAGTGATCTGCTATGAATACTACAGGCATAGGGGAAAGACATATGCCAATGACTGGATTGACCTTGGAAGTAGACTCTTAGTCAAGCTTCTGATGAGATCCCACAACTGGGGTAAGCTTTAACTGCAGCCCTGTGTGGCCATCTGTAAAGGGCTGACACAAGTCATTCCTGGATTCTAGAACCACAGAAACCATGAGATAATAATTATGTGTTGTTTTAAACCCCTAAGTGTGAGGTAGTTTGTTATGCAGACGTTCTTGGAAACTCAATGTACCATACAGGTGATCCTCCTCAGCTCTCTGGCTCTCTCCTCAGTCTGCTGTGTTTTACCTCCATGATTTGATACAGTCTTATAAACAGTTAGGCTGGTGAAGATTTGCTGTGGGTCTTAAGGTCCTCAAAATTTAAATTTAAGGTTTTAGTAAACCATGTCAGCTGAAACTTGAATGATAAACAATACTTATAAATTTGGTAGTTATTCCTTCCCATTCTTTTTGGCATATTCCTCCTTCTTGTGCCAATTAAAAAAAAATTATTTATTTATTTGAGAGAGAGAAAGAGTGTGATAGTGAGAGACAGCTTAAGTGGGGGGGATTAGGGGGAGAACCAGAGGGTGAAGAGAGGGAAAAGCAGAATCCCCCACAGAGCAGGGAGCCGAGCTTGGGGCTCTTATCCCAGGACACTGAGATCATGACCTGAGCCTAAGGCCAACTCTTAACTGACTGAGCCACCCAGGCGCCCCATCCTTGTGCAGGTTGACCAAAGTTGAGAACAAATCAGTCCGTTCTCTACTAGGAAGGATTTGCTACATTCTGGAATTTAATTTATTCAGCATTGATACCATATCTACCACAGAAGCTACAATAAACTACAAAAACAACAAAAAAAGGCTTTGTTGACCTAGTCTCATTCCATAGTAATTTTTGAAGATTTAATGATTGGGATTCCCACGTTTTGAACCTTTAGGTTTTTAGTGAAATCATTAATACCCAATATTTACTTCTCTGTTTGGCAATATTAATTTTTTCAATTTTTGACTCAATAATAAGTAACATAATATGTAATTATATTAGTTTCGGGTGTACAAAATTCAATTTTGTACAACTGAGCAATTCTCTACATTACTCATTGTTCACCATGATAAGTGAAGTCTTACTCCCCTTCACTTATTTCACCCATCTCCCCACTCCCAGACAATATTATTTTTGATTTAATATTTTGACCAGGGCATAAGGACAGTTTCACAGACTTTGGTACGGCTTTCCACACTATTACTGCACTTGTTCCATAAGCCAAGATCCAGATGTGTAATTACTCCCAATTGTTAAATATGTCAATCTTAATTATACCCTCAGGGTCTGGGGAAATGACCACTATATGGAGATCCCATGGCTCAGTGGGCCTACTGTATGCTAAATTTTGGCCAAGTGTGCCTGTATTACCTGGATATTTTATTTAAGCTTTATTATAGGCTTTATTCTAACAGGGGATTCAACAAATATCAATGTCAAGCCAAATTCCTTGTGTCCAATAGCCTTCAAAATGACTGGATATTCTCCTTTCCTCAATGTACCATCATCTGAGTAAATGGCAATAGATTTAGTTAGTAAAGGCCTGGTAAAATCATTATGGTATATACTTTTCATAAAGTTGCGTGCTTCTTACATTAAATGTCTGGTCACTGCCTCTATTAACAGATTGCAGATCAGAAAACAGTTCAAGTCTGGGTACCGAACAAGGCACCATGACTTTTTCTTTGGGTGACTGCTCTTAGCTTCCTCCTTCTTCCATTTTTACCTTCTTCTGATTTACATTCTTATATAGTGGAACTCTTGGTGGTTACTTATCTATTAGGATACCATATTCTATTAACTATCTTTACAACTTTCTGGAAGTCAAGCCGTCTTGCTTGCTCTTATAACCTCACTTGACATTTTGGTACTTTTTGCAAACCGATTTCTGACGATTAAGTGCCGCTGTTGATTAGTGCATCAGTTGCTTTGGGTCACGTCAGCTCACAACTAATAATAAGCCCAGCTTAATTACTACCTCGGCCACTGTCCACCCTGTTATACAGTAGAATCTCTATGGACTATGTGCCATGTAATATTAAGAACGTATCTATACTAGAAAAAATTCATTGTTTATCTGAAATTCAAATTTAACTGCAGTCCTACATTTTTTTTTGAAGCTGTAAATTGAGAGCCACCACCAAATATTTATTGATGTCTGTGTGATTCTCACGATTTTATTCCTAATGGTCTTGATAAATGATGTGTTCATCTTGGCCTTCCCAAGGAATATCATCCTATGGGGATCTTAAGGCCTCACATAACATATCTAGTCAGCAGGCCTACCTACCTGAGCTCTTTGTTAGCATCTTTACTATCTGTCAGGTAAGCTCAGACACTTATTTATACTTTGCTTAACTTTGACCATTACTTTCTCCCGGTTTTTAAGAGTCACACGAGCAGAAAGTTTGTCCCATTCCTTGAGGTCCTTGCCAAGCTGTCATTTTCTATTCCAAAAAAACATCTCATGCCAATTAATTCTTATTCAACTTTATGTTCTAGTACCATTGAACCCTCAATTAGAATCTAGGGGTACCCCTGGCTTATAATGGGGTATGCTGGTTATATTTTGCAGTTCCTTTGGGGTGTAATTACTTTCTACCCTTATCAGGTTCAACATGTCCCTAGTCAGCTTAAGATTATATAAACCTTGTTTTAAGCCTTGTAGTTAGGAAATTAGCTCCTGAGAGAGTCACCTGTTATTTTGTGGAGAAAAGGCCTTAAGTGTCTTCCTGCATGGGAGAGGCACTTATTATTATTATTTTATAATAGCCACTTTGACAGGTGTGAGGTGATATCCTATTATGGTTTTGATTTGCATTGCCCTAATGATTAGTCATGTTGAACATCTTTTCATACGCCTGTTGACCATGTGTTTTTTGGAAAATATCTCTTCAAGTCTTCTGACCATTTTTTAATCAGGTTATTTGATTATTAAGTTGTGTGAATTATATATTTTACATTAAACCCTTATTGGTTACATCATTAGAAGATGTCTTGCTTTTTTGTTTTATTGATAGTTTCCTTTGCTGTGCAAAAGTTTTTTGGTTTGATATAATCCCATTCGTTTGTTTTAGCTTTTGTTGCCCTCACTTGAGGAGGCTGGTTCAAAAAAATACTGCTAAGACCACTGACAAAGGGCTTTTCCCCCGTGTTTTCTTCCAAGAATTTTAAAATTTATTTTGAATTTAATATTACATATAGTATAAGGTAGTGCTCAAGTTTCGTTCTTTTGCATGTTGCTATCCAGTTTTCCCAACACCATTTATTTGAGGAGACTGTCTTTCCCCAATTTATATTCTTGCCTCATTTTCCATCATTTAATTAATCATATAGTCATGGGTTTATTTCTGGGCTATTTCTTAGATTTATGTGTCCATTTTCATCCCAATAGAATACTGTTTTGATTCCTACAGGTTTTCAGCATAGTTTGAATCCAGGGACTATGGTACCTTCAGCTTTGTTCTTCTTTCTCAAGATTGCTTTGGCACTTCATGGTCTTTTGTGGTTCCACACAAATTTTAAGATTCTTTGTTCTAGTTCTGTGAAAGATGCCATTGGTATTTTGATAGGGATGCCATTTAATCTGTAGATTGTTTAGTATGGACATTTTAACACTAATTCTTCCAACCCATGTGCATGAAATGTCTTTCCATTTGTTTGGGTCATGATCAATTTTTTTTCATCAATTTATTATAGTTTGTATAGGTCTTTCACCTTTTTGGTTAATTTTATTTGTAGTTATTTATTCTTTTTGATGCTATTGTAAATAGGATTGCTCTCTTTTTGATAACTATTAACATATAGAAGCAGAAATGATTTCTGTATATTAGCTATTGATTCTGTGAATTTACTGAATTCATTTATTCTAATAGAGTTTTGATGTAGTTTGGGGGTTTCTATCTACAGTATCATGTTATCTGCAAATAGTGACAATTTTACTTCTTCCTTTCCAATTTGGATATCATTTATCTTTTTTTCCTTTCCTAACTGCTATCACTAGGAGTTCCAATAATATATTGAATAACAGTGGTAAGAATGGGCATCCCTATCTTGTCCCTGATATTAGAGAAAAAGTTTTCAGATCTTTACCATTGAGTGTGATGTTAGCTGGGGGTTTGTCATATATGTACTTTATTATGTTCAGATGTATACCTATATACCTATTTTGTTGAGAGTTTTTAATCATGAATGAATGTTGAATTTTCTCAGATGCTTTTTTCTGAATTTATTGAGATAATCATTTTTAGTCTTTTTTAAAAAATTTTGTGTATCATGTTGATTGACTTGTGTTTATAACACTTGAAGGAATGCCATTTGATCATGATGTATGATCCTTTTTAATGTATTGTTGACTTTGGTTTGCTAATATTTTATTGAGACTTTTTGCATCTGTGTTCATCAGGATATTGGTCTGAAATTGTGTGTGTGTGTGTATGTCTGTGTGTGCATTGTCTTTGGTTTTGATATCAGGGCAATTGTGTTCTCATAAAACGTGTGTTTGGAAACCTTCCTTCCTCTTCAGTTTTTGTTTTTTTTTTTAATAATTTTAGAAAGATAGGTGCTAACTCATTTAAATGCTTGGTATAATTTACACATGAAACTGCCTGGTCTTCAGCTTTTGCATTTTGGAGTTTTTAAATTACTGCTTCGATTTTATTAGTTATAATCCATCTTTTTTAGATTTCCTATTTCTGCAGAGTTTTTTTCCTCCTTTCAATCCCATCTTTCAGCTAATCGGAGTAATTGTTGCTTCTTTACCAATTATAGCTTTATCCTTTCATTAGTCTCCCCTCCCTATTTATTTTATTTTTTATTTACTATAATTTTATATATCATATAATTATTAAATATTATTTATTATTTTAATTTATATTATTTATTTTATTTATATTTACTAGAATATACAATAATAAAATTGCCCTTACTTCTGACAACATCCAATAAAGAGTTAAACCACACTTACATCTTTCCTTAAGAATCACCTAACAGAAGTCTAGATCCTATAACAAGTTCTTTCTAATACCCTATAACTAAGACACTCCACACTTCTGTGTGGTAATAATTTTTCTCTCACTGGAATGTATATTAGTCCACATTTTAAACTACTGGTGTGTTCCTCATGACTTTTGACAATAAGATATTGACAAGTGGGAGAAAACATGGGCAGGCTGAGGGAGCTTTTTGTCCACATTGCCTGCCTGATCCTTGTGATAGGAGAGGGGGTTGGGAAGGAGAATTGGCTAGCAAGAGACTCAGAATCCAGGGCAGTTCCTAGAAAATCTGATCGAGGCGAAAGTCTAAGCAGAGATTGCCTATTAGAGAAGTTTCTAATTTTGAGATTCTAGAGGGATTTATAGTCCAAATTACAACAGAATATTAAAATATATAACTGGAGTTAATAAGAGAGGTGGGATAAAATTTTTAAAGAGAAAAATGAAAGAGAAAAACAATATTTGGCATGAACTTCAAGATTATAGTTGAAACTACAGGAGGTTAGATAAGATAGCAAGTATAGAAAGGAAAAAATCATATAAGGATTAGAGAAGAGTATGGAAAAATGGCAAAGGTAAAGATGAAGCAAGAGACAGAGGTATTAATGGAAACCAAGAAGGAGTCCAAGAAGTTGGGAGAACAAGAGCTAATACAGAATCCTACAGTGATGGTGAAAGTATATAAATGAGGTAAAGGAAAAAGGTGTGAAATTCTTCAGAAAATCAGACGAGAATTATTAATTTATTGATCAGAGAACAATTGATATTCATTGAGTAATGTCAATGTGGAAATCAAGGCAAAGGATAATATATTCTAGGGAGAGAAAGTATTTTTCAATGTTCGGTTAGAACCCACTTGGATTAGTAATGGAGATTCCTGGCTTCTCCCCAGAGAGGCTAAATTGGAATTGATGATGAATAGTTGGTGGAACAGTAGGTGAGTCCTATAAATCAAAGTGTGAGAGCCACTGGAAGTATCCATTTCCTAAAGAAGTTTGGTAGTAAGTAACAACCTGCAGATAGGACAGGCATATAAACAACAAAATGTTCAATAAGTTTCATGAATAAGGAAATATTAGGAGAAAGAAGGATAATGCCACTCCATGGAGAAAAACATCAGATAGAAAATCTGATGAATAACTAACTAATTAAGAACTACAAGGCATCAGAGTAGGGAATGAAGACTATATATTTATAGTTATTCTTGCAATAGCGATAAGTCAACTCTTCTTTTGAAGGACAATATAGAATGGAAAGAACAAAACTTGGTGAAGATAAACTTTTAAAAGCCTAAATAGTTGAGGTAGTACTATTTCTTTCCAACGAAGTCACCAATATATTACTGCCTAAAATGCCAGAGGTACTTAATCTTTTTAACTTTTGGTAGTTTTTCATAAGGCTGGATAGGTGAGTATGTTAAGAAATTAGAATCTGAAAACTCCCAATGAAAAGTAGTATTTACATGTGGTCAGTATGGAATAGTATACTTGTGATTATATTGAATATAAGAATATATCGAATATAAGAGAAGTATATGACAAGGACAAATCTATCTCCGGGGAGGGTAGTAACTTGACTATATATTTCACTTTCAAGTCTCTTTCTTAGGTGAAAGGGAATGAGTAAATTGTTGTGGGAGCCAATCTTCAGCATTTGTCACTTCAATATTCATGTCTCTAGTCAGAGAGTGATGTTTAAATGTTATAGGAATCATCAATGAAGGCTACAATTTATCATTTTTAATGTAGTGCATCAATATTATTGAATATGGTTCTGCTTATTTTATAAGTCAAAGAGCAATAATGATTTATTATGGTGTTACATTTTGGACAAATGCTGTGTGTGTGTGCACGCATATTGATGCTATAAATATGGACATATATTTAGCCACATTTTCAAATACTGGAAATCCAGCTGTATATTTAGGCTGATGTTATGAAGTAATGGAAACAAGTTTTTATATCATGTGGTACTCTTGAAAATTTTGAAACAAAATTTTTATACCTAAAGAAAATATTTTCAATGGCTCTGGTCTATAGAATCTGTGTTATCTAATAAAATCACTGTTTACTAGAATAAATATGATTCAGAAATAAAGGGTAATAGGAAAGATGACAATTGAAACAGTTACCTTAGAAATAGTGTTTGAAGATGTAATAAGAAGAGGGATAACACATAATGGTAGAACTGTTTCTAAAGTTATATGCATTGGGGTTTTACAGAAATGGTATTAAATACAATGAATACACATAATTCTGCTTTCTTTGATTCTGTTTTTAATATAAATAATTTTGAAAAAAAAGAAAAAATATAAATAATTTTGATTTTATGGGAGAAATTAGATGTAATTGACATACGGAGTTTTAAAATTAAGAATTAGTATTTATTTCTTATTATCTTTTATTCATGTTAAATTTTTAGGTGATTATTTTATTAGAAAATCTAATAAAAATCCTTTGCTTGTGTTTGAAACATGTTTCAGACAAGTGTCCACCTACATAAAAACCTATAAAAGCTCTATAAATATTTTATTAAATTTATTTGGAAATGAAATGTTCAAAGAAATAATAAAGGCTGAATTTAGATATTACTTGGCTCAAATCTTCCTCCATTCTTTCCTGTTTTATAGCAATGGAATCATATACTACATTTATTACAATCAGAACCATCAGTCTTGATCTTCCAAAATGTTGTTTTTATTCAAAAAAGTCCAAAACAGTAGAAAAATCAGCCCACATTTTCCAGGAAAAAAATACCTAATTTGTGAAACTTTGGACACATATTAATAAAAAATGTTAATATAATGATATTAATACTAAAAAGAACAAGAATATGCTTTATTTCAAAAGGAAAAACTCATTTTTATGACAGAAGGAAATATGAAACCTGGCTTACAAACTTAAAAGAGAACGCTGAAACTGGCAAATTTTCAGAGTCCAAGATTTTTCTATTACTGAAATGTTTTTCATATTTTATCTAATATTCTAGGATAAATTTAAATATTAATTGCTTAATGACAAGATATGTAAAATGTATTGGGACCTAAAATTTACTGTACGTTACTTTGTGCGAGAGAATTACATTTACCAAAATGATTGCCCTCATGGTGTATTTAAAACAGTGGCTTTAAAAAAAAGAAAAACACACATTTTCTGTGAACCTCATCCTTTTATGTGATAGAACTACACTTTCTAAGTAGAGATAGCTTTAAATACTGAAATTATTTAGAATCATCTTAGTTAGAAAATTATGATTGTGGAATTACCATTTATATATTGTTATACCTAACATTTCTCTCTTTCTCATATGCAGACTATTTATTATGTACTAATTGATAATTTACAAATTTGAACGTACTTCCTAGGATTCTACTCCAATAACTGAAAACATATAAATTTTAAAAAATCATAGCAAAGAAGTGGAAGTATATAAATTACTTCAGATTATGGAGACATACAAAGAATTTTTATGGCATATTCAGTTTTAAAATATGTCTAAAATGTAAAATAAGACTTCATAGCTCCATAGTTACTTGTCTAATCAATATTTTAAAAGAGGTTTTAAATTCCTAAATGTCTGAAAACACTTAGTATTTTTTAATGTGATTATTGAAGTCATTTAAATGGTGTCTTTTTTTCCCATAGCAGCAAATCTTCCTTTTTCTCTGTGTTATTCCTGGAAATATTTCATCTGTTGGTTTGAGTAACTCTTCCCATATATTTTCCACAGTTTGGTGGCATTCCCAAGGATATCTGCACAGATATTTCAGTTCTGTTGTCTGGAAATTTTCCAGGATACAATATTTTTTCTTTTTAATTTTAATTGAATATCAAATATGTTTCTGCTTGTATATTCACCTAAGTGGTGTAACTGTCACATAGCAGGTAATTTAAAATGAAGCTTTTAAAAGTAACAAATTTCATGACAGATTTATACACAAAGATTTCTGTGCTAAGAGAAAAATAAAGGGATGGAGGTAAAGCCCTGTATAGAAGATGAAAAACTTTTATTGTGAAAAACTCAAATATGAAAGATTGCTTATATAGAAAAATCGGTCTTTATTTTTTAAAATTTTTTCAAAGATTTTATTTATTTATTTGACAGAGATAGATAGTAAGAAAGGGAACACAAGCAGGGGGAGTGGGAGAGGGAGAAGCACGCTTCCTGCTGAACAGGGAGCCCGATTCAGGGCTGAATCCCAGGATCCCAGGATCATGACCTCAGCTGAATTCAGATGCTTAAGGACTGAGCCATCCAGGTACCCCTAGAAAAATCAGTCTTTAAATGATATGACTTACAATTCAGGTTCTAAAAAATTTATTGATGATAACCCATTTAATAATTATAGGTTTTAGGGAAATATGAAAGATCAATAACTTTAAATTTATAGATTACAGACAATTAATAGATTATCCAATGAGATTTCGCTTTTTGTTTCTCTATAGCTTCATGTACATTAAGTGCAATTTTTGTTGAAAAATATTAAATAGCTTATTTGCTTAAATCAATTATTATAGGATAATGATTATATTATTCTCTCATATTTATATAAACCAGTAAGCTATTACCTTTTAATTTGAATATTAAATACTTGTTTGTCATGGATTTTTCATAAAAGCTTTTGTGAGTTGCTTGCTGTAAATGTCCTATAAATGAAAAGAATGAACATATACAAAATAAACCATGTTGTATTTTTAACACTTTTTTTAGTTAAAAAAATGAGTCAGTATAAAATAGGTACTTTGTCCAGAGCATTAGGAGTCCAGAGTACCTACCTGACAATATGAAACATACATAGTTACTATTTCTAGCTGTAAGAAGAAGCTGACTACATAATGAGAAGTTTTACGAATAATCTCTTCTACTGGTCTACATAGGGTTGAAATTGGCTTATTCAGAATACATTTATGAACTCTTAACTATAGTCAGGAAATCTAAGGAAAATGGATGTAAAGATAATCAGAAAAAAAGAGTCTCTATCCACACTATCCTTACAGACTAACTGCCTAAGATAGAGACCTCTTTGGTCCTTTTAAAGCATACAATGTATTTGGTCAAGGTATATATATATTAAATTGTAGCACAGAATCATCTCTGTGTTCTTCTGCAAAACATATAGCTGAGTAGAAATTGATGTAAAAATAATGCTTAATTGTTGTAAGAGTGATATAATAATTTAAATAACATTCCAAGTGAAAATACAGAATATCTGAAATAAGGAATTATTTTACAAAATCTAAAAATTCATTCTTGCTTAAATGCTGCAAGACTAGAGTGTTGGAGCAAGTTTCTTAGCTAAATATTGAGCTTGACCATTAACTTCTGTGAAGGAATCAAATATCTCAGTATGATTCATGAATTTGGCATTTCTTTCCAAGCATTGTATTGTGTCTAACATCTATTTTTTAAAAATTTTAATTGAGATAAAGACACATGATACAAAACTTGCTATCTTGGCCATTGTATATAGTTCAGCAGTTACATATATTTGTAATGTTGCACAATTTCTAAAAAATTTTCATATTGCAAAACTGAAACTCTATCCATTAAACAATGGTTTTCCCTTTCCATTTACCACCAGCTCTGGTAAACCTCATTTTACTTCCTGTTTCTATGAATTTAACTACTCTAGATACCCAATATCAGTGGAATCATACAATATTGGTCTTTCTGTGATAGGGTTACTTCACCTAGCATAATATTAGTCTTTAATGTTCATCCATGTTTTAGTATGTGTCAGAATACTCTTCCTTTTTAAGCCATAGTGCTATTCCCCTATATGTATACCACATTTTGTTTATCCATTCATCTGCCAATTGACAGATTACTTTCACTTCTCAGCTACTGTGAATAGTGCTGTTATGAATTTGGGTGTGCAAGTATCTCTCCAATGCCTTTCTGTGAATTCTTTAAAACATGTACTCGGAATTGCTGGATTGTGTATAACATCGAATTTTTAAACAAATGTCTTAAGATAAATGCTACAGAAAAAACCCATTTGTTGTCACCTTGTCCCTACACCTATGTCGTTTCAGTACCTTGTGCATACCAAGCTTTTTCCCCTGTCCAAACCCTGTGGAGAAGTGCTGAAACATTTTCCTCTTGTTCTTCCTTTTTCTCATATTTGGGCTCTATTTTAAAGCCATCTTTTCCAAGTCTCTCCTCCTGTTTCAAAGATCTGTCATCTTCCTGTGATCATCCCTCATCTCGTACTACTCTTTGTTGCAGCCCTCCACGTCTTTGTTTCATTTCTTACTCAAAATTTTTACTCTTTTATTTATCTTAAGTACTGTGAGACAAAGAACCATATCTGTCTCATTCACTGCTATGCGCTATTTCTGTTCACAACTGCATACTGTCTGCTGACTACCTAATGAATGAATTAATATGAATGAATGCTAGATTTACAACACCTAATAAGTTTGAATGCCAAGGAGAATGATTTCAAGTCAGTTTTAAGGAAAGGATTGTTTTGAGAAAGGAGTTCAATCAAAAGACAGAAAATCTCTCCACAGACTGTGTCAAATGTGAAATGGGTGGTTGGCCTATTATATTAAAATATTGTTTTTAGGACCAATTTTTTTTTTTACCATAATTTTAGGATGCTTGTTTTATAGTTTTAGAAGTATATATAAACAGGTCATTAAGTCCCTTTGCCATTCAAACTGGCTATAAATTCTCTTAGTTGGTAATGTGCACTCAAAGTTATATAAACCTTAGTTGTTTAATTCTATCAAAATGAGGCATTTTCTATTAAATAATTTGTGTTTGGTGTAGCGTAATTAAAACTTTATGGAATCTTGAGTAATACAGAGTTTAGTATTAGGTCAGGCAGTTCCTAGCTCTGAGTTTTCTGAGTTTCAATATCCTCCTGTGTAAAAATAAAGCAAAAATATTGGTATCTCAAAGTTAAGATCGTCATTAGGTAAAATAGCATATGCAAAAGGGCTTAGCACACATAATAATTTTAACCTTTGCTTCTTCTCTTTTTTTAATCAAACTGTTATGCATTACTATCTTTAAGTATGTAGAAAATATTCTAACACATGTACCTATTATTTTATTTAAGATCTTATTTTTATGACTGAATTTCTTTCCAAAAGGATATACTATAAATTACAAAAAGAACATTTACCAGTCATTAATGGGAAAATACAAATAAGTGTCTAGATGAAAAAAATGTATTTGGTATAGAAACATTTGCATGGTTGATATAGAAGAATAATGCCAAGAATTTTGTCATTCAAAGGGGACATATAGAATAAATAAACAAAAGGTGGTATGCACATAAATGGAATGTTATTCAACCTGAAAAAGGAAGGAAATTCTGACATGCTATAACACAATGTATATTGAAGACATTATACTAAGTGAAATAAGCTGGTCATAAAGGACACACACTATATGATTTCACTTACATATATGAGGTACCTAGAATTGTCAAATTCATTTAGACACAAAATAGAATGGTAGGTGTGAGGAAAGAAAGGGGATGGGAATTGCTCTTTAATAGGTACAAAGTTTCAATTTTGCAAAATAAAAATGTTCTGGAGATGGATGGTGGTTATGGTTGTATAATAATAATATAATGTGAATGCACTTAATACTACTGAACTATATGCTTAAAAATGGTTAAAATGGTAAAATTTATAATCCATATGTTTTACAATTTCTAAAATGTTAGGAGAAAAGATACAGAAATCTAGTGAACAAAATTATAAAATAATTTAAAAAATCAGTAACAAAGCAATAAACAAAACTTTTCTTCTCTCAGATACATAGAGCATCATGTAATATTGTGTTCAGCTAGTGACTAGGTTAAGGATCTATATTTTTAAGTGTACTATGGTGATTTTGATGAATAGCATAAATTAAGACAAATGTAATAGTAGAAAATATCCTCAGTAGCATTTCTGTAATATTATTATTAATTAACATTACAAGATAGTAGAAATTTGCCTGACATGGCTACAACTTCAACATCAGGACATGTTGTAAAAACTATTTTGAGTTAGTCTTACAATACTGGTATGATGTCCCTTTCAAAACTGTTTGTTTCCTGTAGAAAATGATTGTACATAATGCAATGCCAGTTCATTAGGGATTATAACCAGGGAATTCTCCAGGAAATTGGATGGTGAGGAAAGAATTGGAAGTTTGTACTTAAAGTAAATTAAAATACATATTTGTTTTTATATTTCATATTTTTTATATTTCATGCATTTATATTTCATGTATTTCAATATACTTCATATACTTACTGGAAAGAGAAAAAGGAACCCATATACTCCTCATGGCAAGACAGAACTCCTTGGAGATTATACTTTTGGGGGTTGGCAATCAGAAAAGCACTAGAACCACTTTGAGAGCACTTGCTACTAGAAATTGTAGACATTTTGTGCCAAGGTATAGAAACAGTGATAGCTATTAGATCATTTACTTGAGATTGGAACATTTTACTAAAATGTCAGGAGCTAAAAATGATTATTGGCAAAGCTCTTGGGTATGCAATAGGAGCTGCATGATATCCAAACCATCACTCTCTCAGGGTTGGAAGCAATAATTTTTGGTTAAGCAATACTTTATTGAACAGGACTGCTAAGTGCCATGAAAAATATTCAGCATGTTTAGATCTCACCCTGATCCTCAGTGACACACAGAGTCTACTAGTGTTTCTGAGAATTTTAAGTCAGTGCTTGAATGTTAAATGTTAGTATAAAACTTGTCTTCCATGAATTCTCTGCTTTTTTTTCTGCCCAAATCTTGCAAATTAAAAAGTATCCTATACTCTCCCAATCTTTTATCTCTTTACCTTTAGTATTAGCTCTTTAGCCTGTAATTCTCCAATCTTTTATTTCTTTATGTTTAGTTCTTCATAGTCCTGTCAGTCAGTCCTGTTCCATCCCATTGCACATTTGCAGGGTGTTAGCAAGTGTGAATGTGAAAATGACACACACACATACACATGGAGTCCTGTGCAAATGGACAAGCAAAAAGAAATTAAAGAAGTTAGATTCTTTAAAACTGATTGGACACATGAATAGGAAATAATGAAATCGAGTTTTCATTTCTAAGTTCTTTTAAAAATTTATTTTATTTTTTTACTGTTCCAGGATTCATTGTTTATGCAGCACACCCAGTGCTTCATGCAATACATGCCCTCCACAATACAAGGCACCAGGCTCACCCAACTCCCCCACTCCCTTCTTCTCCAAAATCCTCAGTTTGTTTCTCAGACTCCACAGTCTCTCATGGTTCATCTCCCCCTTTGATTTCCCCCAACTTACTTCTGCTCTCCATCTCCCAATGTCCTCCACATTATTCCTTATGCAAAACAAATAAGTGAAACCGTATGATAATTCACTCTCTCTGCTTGACTTATTTCACTCAGCATATTCTCCTCCAGTCCCGTCCATGTTGATATGAAAGTTGGGTATTCATCCTTTCTGATGGAGGTGTAATACTCCATTGTATATATGGATTATATCTTCTTTATCCATTCATTAAGTCTTTGTTTCTTATTGGCTCTATAATTTTCTGAACTATTCAAATCACTGTATTTTATTTTCTCAGTTATTTATTATAATGTTACCTTGTAATCATACCAGGATTGCAAGTTTTAATGAATATTGGTATAAATTCTGAAAATTACAAAAATATAAAAGTACAATGGTTAATAATGTGTTCATAGCTTAAAATTTTCCTATGTTAGCTATTTATTACAAGTTTTTTGATTTCACATCTTAACACTGCTAAATGATAGATTTCTTGTGTCAATTTTATTGGCCTTGTTAGCCCAAATCAAATTTCCACCAATGAATGATAAAGAAGAAATTATTATAGTTCTTGCCCACTGCATTTGTTCTTCTAATACACTTCATATAGTATTCAAGATAATCTTCATTGCCATGATTCATCAAATTAAGACAGCATTGTGGAGATGTGGGGCTGGCTCAATGATATAGCATGTGACTCTTGATCTCACGGTTGTGTTTGAGCCCCATGTTGGGTATAGAGGTTACTTAAAAATAAAATATTAAGCAGGTGCCTGAATGGCTCAATCAGTTAAGCTTCTAGCTTTAGCCCTGGTCCAGATCTGGGGTCCTAGGATTGAGTACCACATCAGGCTCCCTACTCAGTGGGGAGCCTATTTCTCCCTCGGCCTGTTTCTCCCTCTGCCTGGGCTTCCCCAGCTTCTGCTCTCTCTCCATCAAATAAATAACATCTTTTAAAAAATAATAATAAAATAAAGTAAAATAAAATACAAATGAAATGTAAATCAAATCAAATCTTAAGGGGCTCGGTTTGTTAAGTGACTGCCTTCAACTCAGAGCATGATCCCTGGGTCCTGGGATCATACTCAGCCAGTGTTGGGCTCTCAGCTAGTTTTGGGCTCCTTGCTCATTAGGGCAGTCTTCTTCTTTCTCTGCCCCTCCCTCTCATGCATTCTCTCTCTCTCTCAAATAAATAAATAAAATCTTAAAAAAACTAAAATCTTTAAAACAATAAGTCAACATTGTGGTCCCCAGAGTCATAATTATCCATATATCCTTAATATTAGTAGTGTCCTGGTACACTGAAAACATTAAAGAAAAACCTGTTAAATATGAATGTATGAAAAAAAAACGATGCTTTACATATATGTAGATTTGATCTGTATCTCTGAATTGTCTTTGCTTTAAGTGGAAAATTTAAAAGAAGAGAGACAAAACTCTTCCCCAAATTTAAAGGGAAGACAAACAAAATGGTGAAATTGGATGATTAGATCATCTTTGATATGCTTACACTCAACTTCTCCACATAAATCCTGAATTTTTCTCTGTACCTGGAAACATATGAAGGTCTGTGGGTGATAGAAAAGAAATGTAAGATAATATTCTGTTTCATGAGCTTGCTGTTTTTAAAATAAATGATTATTATTTTTTAAAGATTTTTTTAATTATTATTTATTTATTTGACAGACAGAGATCACAAGTAGGCAGAGAGGCAGGCAGAGAGAGAGGAAGGGAAGCAGACTTCCCACTGAGCAGAGAGCCCGATGCGGGGCTTGATCCCAGGACCCTGGGAGAGGCTTTAACCCACTGAGCCACCCGGGCGCCCCTAAATGATTATTTTTTAAAAAATTAAAAAAAAAAATCAGCAAGCCACTAGGATCCCTTTGCTCCTTTCTGGTTTAATTCCTTTGCTAAATGAAATGGTTTTCCCCATCCTCTGGACTCCTCTACAGTAACAATCTCCATTCCATTGGACAGTGGTCTGTTGTTTACATGCCACATTTTTTAAGCCACTAATTTATAGCCAGATGCTGCAGGGAAATCACAATTTATAATCTCTTAATCAGTAAAATAGGTATTCATCCTTCACTTGTGTTTTGCTTTCTTGCTTGGTAACAGGCTGGATGAAAATCAAAAGGACGGGGAAAATAGAAATGATTGCCTGGGATAGGTTACACAGTATGTGAGGATATAGAGACTCCACTAGTATACAATTTGAAATTCACAGTAATGGACATTTCACTTTGTGAGATGTTGCTATTGTGGATAGAATATACTATTATAGAGAATAGAGGAGGAAAGCTAAAAATAATCCAAGGTATTGTGCTTGTATCTATGTGGCAATTTTGCTGTTTAGAAGTCTGCCACTTTGTATGGGCAAACCAATTAGCTAAAGGGAGATTTTTAGATGGTATGCACTATCTAGATAGTCCCATCTCATTTTAAGAGGCATGAGAAGGAAAAAAAATAAAGGCATGAGAAAAAGAAAGGCCTGGAAAGCCATTTGGGATTTTCATGTATGGGTGCCAGGTATTCCAGAAACTAGCAAGATATCAATTTCTAATAATTGTCCTTGTTAAAATGTAATACACAAATTGTACTGTTAATACATTTATTTTAGTAGTTTTATATATGATAACATCTTTTAAGAAAATGAACCAAGGTTGCTGTATCATATGAAAACAATCACTAAAGTTCCCTCTCCTGGAAAAAAAAAAAAGAAGAATTTGTGAAAATATGTATCTTCTTTACTATTCAAACACCTGATAGGTTTTTTATTTTTATAATTAAATGTTGGGATTTTAATTGCAAACTCTGTTTTCAAAAGGTTTATGACTTGGCTGTAAAAAACCAGCACCTAGCTAGAATTTGGCATAGACAGTACGTAGTGCAGAGCAGTGAGATTTCAAATGCATATTTATTTAATGTATCATGGACTGTTTTTCAAAGAGATTGACTAATTTAATTTCAGAACACTTCATTGCCTCCCAAGATCTCCATCCCAGCTACCCTACATAAGCATACTCTAGTCCAAAGGGAGTGTTCTGATTCACAGATTTAGAGAACACTGAGAAATCTCAGCAGAGTGCAGAGAACAGATGAGTAACTTAATCTGAAAATTTGCTGCTTCGTGTTCTCAATCATGTCTTGTATTGGGGAGTGTAAGGTTTTGGGGAAAAAAAATGGAAAACTTTAGTAAGTTCCATTTTATAATGTGACCAGGACATTATAATTCATAATTTTCAAGGGATCTGAAGTCAGATACACCAATGTACAATAGGCAGGGAAAGTAGTGATCAATGTATTGTTCAATCTTCTGTCCTTCAGTTGAAGAACAGATAATCAAACCCCAAAAGGAAAAAAAAAAAGGATTGCCAAAATGGTGAAAAATGTACCGCAGTTGTATGATAACAGGGACTTTGGATTGAAAATCAACAGCTGTGAATTTGAGAATCTTACTGATTGTGAGAGCAAAGCAAATTATCTTCCCCCTTTAGGTCATGGAGGCTTCAACTATGAATTAAGGATTTTGGAACCTTTATCTCCACTAAATCCTACCCAGAAAATAGGTTATTTAATGCTGAGAAATATCTATTTTTCTTTCATTTTTCTTTATAAATGCTAAATTAACATCATTTAACTTAATGACCTATTAAGAATTTTATATTTAAAAACAAACTCTTAGAAACAAACAAAAAAATCTGAATCTTTGTAGATCAGTTATCCTTTTTCTCTTTTCAGTCATATGAATTATAATAGATGGAAATGAATGATGAGAATTCCATAGTGCTGAAGGATAATATAGAACATAAAAGTAAAAAAGTGCTATTTCTTAAAATAAAAGAAAAATGTATAATTAAAATAAAACTTTTCCTTTGTCCTTCTGCAAGATATATAAAATATTCAGAAAAACTTATTTTCACATAAAATCAATGTGTCATGGGACCCTCAAGAATTCTAAACCCAGGCAGCTGGGCCATTCATACTTACAATCATTTTTGGCTCTATCTTTTGGCTTAGTCCATAATATTTTCCAGTTAATAATTATGGATGTTATTGATGTTACTGTTGGGAAATTATATATTTATATATTTATATAATTATATATATATATTTTACATATATATATATAATTATATATATTATATATATATATTTTGAATCCTATTTGATTGTCTCAGTTTTCTCTTTTTTCAGTATAATGTATTTTTCTGGTAAGAATTTCATATAATTTTTCATATCAGAATACAGCATTTGGTCAATTTATAGAGAAGACCTAGCCTCATAAATCTGTTTTCCTCACCATCATCTCAGAATCCCCAAATGTCTGCCTCTTGCAGATGGAATCACTGAAGCAAAGAGAAAGGTGGAGTTTGGCGTTTTGCTGGCTTTGATGTGGTTCTTTCTTTTAAGGCAAGCCGTGTCCTATAAAAGGACTTTTTTATTGCTTTGCTAATGTTTATTTTGAGTCTCCCTCCTTCTCTTTCTGTTTATATTCAAATAAAGCTTGATGGCGAAAAATCTTTCTAAAGGCCTCAAAAAAGGTCAGTAAGCATAATATCACAAGGCATATTTTTATTTTCCATGGACACTACTGGTTACTCAGTAGCAGATCTTTGTTAATCTGCTGTTCCATGTAGTTTCTGCCTTTGCCATACTGGATCTACATCAAAGGTTATATTCTCTTCTTTCTGTACTGGAAGTGAGCCCAGAGGTGAAAATGTAATAAAATAAGAATATTTACCTCATCAGATTGCAGATGGCAGTAGTTTAAAGACTTATTAAATTGATGTGCAAACTAATTTGAAAAGTAGCTGAATAGCTTTGGTAAATACCTCTCTGCCAATTTGGCATTATCTATCAAATTATATTAATTTTATGGCAACTCATGAATATGATAATGAAAGGAAGTTACAGGTAAGGGAATAGTACATAGGTCCTCAGGGCAAGAGAATGTGGCAAATATGGGTTTGTTGATGATGAATTTAAAAGCCTGGAAAGTTTAACAGCTATGGAAATTAATAAAAAAATAAGATAACATAAACCAGTATTTATTAAAAACAGTTATATGGAATGATATCAATTATGATGTTTCTGAGCTTTCATATCAAATATGTATAATACATGGAATTATGCAAGTCAGTAATTGCATAATAACTTTTATGCTTTTTTCACACTCTCATTTATTAAAAATATACAGGTTTGTTTCAGTTCCATGAAGTAAAGAGCTTAGAAGTTTTTATACCTGTTCTTACAAGAAAAAACCTAGATAACCTAAAAATCAGTGGCTTTTCTTCAGCCTGTCAGAGAACTAAGATTTTGGGACAAACTGTCAATCCAATATGTCAGGAGACAGACATACCCAGAGAACTGTAACTGGGATCTGATTACCTAGAGTGATGTGTGCTGAAATCATAATTAGTGGGACTACTTAAGTGGTAATTTTGAAGACTGCTGAGCTAGTATGAGATTGAGAAATTCCTGAGGTCACAGTCTTTGGGGGGGTCCCACACGTTTGTAAGCTTACCTCCAGGAATACTCCCAGATTCTCAGGATGAAGTCTGAGAAAGACGCTCTCATATCTCAGCAGCAGGAAGGGAAGATTAATTCTTCAGAAATAAACCCAGAACATTTTCCATAACAAAGACCTAACACCTAAGAGAAAAGACTTTGCCAAAGCCTTACTTCAGCTGGGTGAAAGGAATTTCCCCCGATTTAGCCTCTTCTGGCCTTTCTATCTAAACACAAAGTTTGGAGACAGAATGTAGCAAAAAAAAAAAAAAAAAAAAAAAAGAAAGAAAGAAAGAAAAAAAATTACGAACACTGTAATCAGAAAAGGAGTAGGGGATCAGTATGGTGGGGAGGAGCTATGACACTGGAGAAATACTTGTGAGAGTCAGAGCCCCAAGACTCAAGGACTGAGATTTAAATGTTATAGATTAAAGGACATTCTCTTCTACTCTGCATTATTACATCAACAGGGCTCTACTATAAAAATAGTGGCTTACAACAGAAGGAGCTAAAAGAGGCAGCTTCTTTCTCATGAGGAATACTTATAGAAGCCCAAAGTCAAGAGTGGTAACAAAAACAATGACGGTAGAGGAATCTGATTTGATGGCACTTAAAACTACAGCAAGCATTAAGCACAGTCCAACTCCTAACCAAATTAACACAAAACCTAACCCAAAGGCCTACTTACCTCATTCACTATTACCTGATACATACCTGGCTTTCAACAATTGTATGGCATGTCATAAAGCAAGAGAAAACATAGTCTAAAAAGATAAATCAAATGGCAGCACCAGTCTCTAATGTTACAGGTATTGAAATTATCAGACAGGGAATTTAAAATAACTATGTATATGGACATGTTAAGACTTCTGCTGGAAAAGGTATACAACATGCAAGAACAGATGTTTAATGTCAGCAGAAAGATGAAAATCCTAAGAATTAAAGGAAAATGTTTAAAAAAAAACCCCTCTAATGAAGTGAATATTGCCTTTGATGGGCTCAGTAGTACGCTCAGCATGGCTGAGGAGTCCCTAAGCTCTAACATAGGTTAACAGAAACTTCTAAAACTGAAAAGCAGAGGAAAAATTATAGAAGATAACATCCAGGAACTCTGACACAATTTTAAAAGGTGTAGTATATGTGTAATTGGAATATCAGAAGGAGAAGAAGGAATTTAGCAGAAGAAATATTTGAAGTAATAATTCATCCAAATTTCAAAACTAAAGACAGGCAGCAAACCACAGATGCAGGAAGCTCAGGGAATGCATCACACACAGACACACAGACACGCACCCTGATGTATATTATATTTAAATTACATAAAAGCAGAGACAAAGGAAATTCTCAAAATAAGCCAGGGATAGGGAAGCACCTATAAAGCAACAATGGTAAGGATTAAAGCAGATTCTCCCCAATACCATTCAAGGAAGAAGAGAGTAGAGAGAAATATTTTAAATATTGAAAGAAAATAAATTCACTGACATCAAACTCTATATCCAGTAAAGTAATCTTTCAAAAATGAAAGAGAAAAAGACTTTACCAGTCAAACACAAAGTGAGGAAATTCATTGACAGTCGGCCTTTTCTCCATGACGTAGCATGTATGTATATCTGTATCCCTCTCTCTATATCTGTCTATCTAGATAGATAGATAGATAGACAAATAGATAGATGTGCGCACACACACACACTATATATACACATACCTCAGGCAGAAGGAAATTTTATAGGTCAGATTCTTTGGTCTATGTAAGGAAAGGAAGAAGTCCAGAGAAGGAATAAACAAGGTAGAATAAAATTAGTTATTTTGTTATTTTTAATTGACCTAAAAGATAACTGTTTAGTTAAGGAAATGATTGTAAGAATGCACTGGATGAAGATAGTGTATGTCCAAGGGAAATGAATGACAATAGTGGCATAATACATGCACAGAGGAAATGGGGATATTCTCTTATTAGGTACCTTATTAGGTACATGTGAAGTGAGACAGTGTTATTTGTAGGTGGACAGAGAACTTAAATATATAAACTGGGAAATCTAGGGATGCAGTAAAAAATTAAAAAGAAGTATAATTAGTATGCTAAGAAAGGACATGTAATGAGATCATTTGAAATGTCAATTTATGTAAAAAAGCAGGAATAGTTGCAAACATATTTGTCCAGTTGGATTAACCAGGGAACTGATAGTTATATCCCCACACACAGCCCATACTCACATCAACTGTCCACATTTAAATATTGGATTATTAGAGAGGTAAGATGGGGAAATATATCAATTAGTATTAAAACAAATATAAGCATAACTTAGGCACATTGGTGCAGGCTTGAAATCATTGGCTTGTAGAGTTGAGGGATCCTTAGTTGTTTTTTACTTGCCATCATCATCAATCATTCTTCTTCCTTTAATGTAATTAGAAAACCTATACTGTAATCCACTGATATTGAGTAGTTTTCATCTTTAATTTCTTTAAAATTAATAGGAGAGCATTTGTTTGATGTACCAGGGCTCTTACCCTAGTGAACAAGAGTATTTTGAGCTAGAATGTTAAAATATATTTAAGTGTTTCTCCTGCCAAAATCCTAAAATCCATAAGGAGTCTTGATACATTATGAATGAATCTAAAGGGAGATAACATTTTAGGACTCAAGATCTGTGTACTGGGTATGCTCATTTCTACTGGAGTGCCACTGATTTTAAGTCTTTTCAGTATACAGAGCTAGAGAATGTAAGAATGTATATTAAGCTAAACAAATGCCTATATTTATGTATCTAATTATGTGTATATATAGGTATTTATACACATTGTATTATGAATGGCATAGATTTATTATATATTATATACATCTATGTATATGTATATACATATGTTTGTATGTGTGTATAGTTGTACATGTTGAAAAATGCAGGCACCATACTGAAGTAGCAACTAAGAATTGAACAACAAAGTAAATGTGATAGTACTTGGTTATGATCCATAAAACCAGAACCAAAGATAGCAAGTCCATAAATATATAAATGAATATTACTCTTAAAATATATATTAATCACAAATGAAAGACAAAAGCTTTATAGTAGAGGAATCTGGAAGGTCAACATCATGGGTAGTAAGACATAACAATGTTTTGAACCCTGTGATGTGACGCTTTCAGAAGAACTCAACATCAGTTCTGTGATATTATTGGTAAAAATACATAATTTCAGTCTAGTTGTGAAGAAGCTAAGATTCAACCAAATTGACTGATGTTAGGCAAAATAAATTAACAATATTCCTTGAAAATGTCAAGGTCAGATAGATAAGGAAAGCCTGAGGAACTGTTTCAGACTAAAAGGGACTAAGGAGAAATAATAACCAAATGCAAAGTAAGATCCTGGATTTGATCCTGGAACAAAAATAACTTTAGTGGAAAAACTGGTGGCACTGGTATAAAAGGTTTAAGTTAGTACATAGTGTTGTACCAATAGTTCTGACAATTATGCTATGGTTAGGCAAAGTGAAAATAAGACAAAGCTAGAGGTGAGATACATAAAATCTCTGTAGAACTGTAGAATTCATCAACTATTCTCTGAAGTTCAAAACAACTTTTTAAAAAATCTCTAATTGTTATTGGGATTCAACTATCTTATTAACAATTATCAAAACTGTGAATAGCTTTAAATATCTCCCATGCCAAAATTTGGGGTGGGATCCACCTCTCTTGATTCCAAGTTCAGTGATCTTTTCAATACTCTGTTCTTCCAAATATTTGGGGGATATTTTTACTCAAAGTACAGTTGATTTGGTAATACATGGAACTCGAAGTCTATTGGTAGGCATGATAACTCATTTTTTAAAAAATCTCATATATCTATATTCTTGATTCCTCTAAAAATAAGCCAGAAATTCATCCACTTAATTTTGTGGTTATTCAATTAATTATTCTCTGCAAAAGAGATGAGAAAGCCAAGATTTATTTTTAAGAAGGGAGTAGGCTGTCTTTTGTTTATTTGGGGATTTTTTTTTGTTTTGTTCTTAGAGATAATAGAATTAGAGAGTAAAACCATTGGGAATACTTTTTGTTTCTTTCCTGTCCTAAGTGTATTTAAATTAGTTGCTTTAAATTATCTATGCAGATTATAATGCTCTTTCTGCTTCTTTGGGGACATTAGAAAAAAATCCATAATAAGATAATTTATCTTTTTTTAAAAATCACTATCAATAGAGAGCAAATAATGATTATGAATATATGTAATAATGATTATTTCCCTGTGACCTCCAAAAATCGGCTTTGTCATTCCTTCAACCATAGTTAAGATCATATTTCCTGATACTAAATTATGAAATAAAACTATTAGAATTTACTGAATATTCTCATTGAATTTGCTCTTTGATTTGGCTGCGATTTCTAGTGTCACGTTCTTATTTGACTGTTAGGATGTTATTGAAATGCCACCAGTGCCTAAAAAAACATCCAGAAAATTTAGCTCACAGAGTTATGTGCTGAATTTTATAGAGGGGTCTATAGTGATACTGCTATTAGTATTGAGCTATTGAAGTTTCATGGCATTTAATGAGACTATTCTATAACTGTGATATATAGAAATTAATCATTGACTTAAAATCATTATTTGGGGATTTATCAACAAAATACTCATTTTATTAGATTAAAATGCTATGTTTGGAAATATTAGGCTAAAATTTCAAACATCTATCATTTTCCTGAATCTTCCACAATAGCTTTCACAGTGTCATCATTTAAATAATTGATTTTGCATGAGCTTCATTCCCATTTTGATTAGCTAATTGTGAAGATTACAATTGTCATTTTAACTTAAAACTTAAAGTGAAGTTACTTATAAGAAAGATCCTGGACATAAACACGTAGAGAGAAATCCATTTAAACAACACATTACTTTGAGGATCCCACAGAGCTGAACTCAATAGGAGCTGTTGGTAATGCAAACCCTGGGGACATCCTTATTAGTCTACCCACCAAGTGGACTGTGTGTGTGTTGTGAACTGTGTGGGTTAGCAATAGCCAATAATTTAATGCTAGTAGAAGAATCACTCCAGGTATTTAAAATGTAATCACCTACCTTTTGCTGGCATTTAAAATAAAATGAAACCCCAGAAAGTTGGTGAAATGGACTTGAGATTCTCCAAGGGGATCCATGAAGTTGTCTTGTGGTTTTGTATTGACAAGTTTAAGTTGAATATGAATATTTAGGCTGTCAAGGACTTCCTCTTTTGGGGGTGGTAGGTATTAGGGACATAATATCAAGTGTTTATTGAGTGGCTGTAGTTTTTGGTCTCCAGATACAAGAAAGTAAAGGATTTCTTGCCTAAACCAAAATACGTTCCAAAAGAACAACTACCAAATGGCTGATTTAAGTGGTGGTGATGATGAAAGGATGAGGAAGATGCTGATGATAATGTATTTTAAAGTTAAATACTAAAATATAAATAACAGAAAGGATACATTTTTAGATAGGGCGAGGTTGTCAGAGGTCAGAATAGGTGACCTCTAGGACTCATCCTCAAATTTGTCTTTATCCTGTCTTGCTGTGACTTAGGGAGTATTACTATTAGTGATTTAATGAAACTATTTCCACTAATTTCTTATGTAGTCTAAAGAGAGATATGAGCCAAGTTAAGCTTCCTTTCAGTATGTTCGTATGTGTACTATAGGTAGCAAAATTTCTACAATAAAGAAGTCACATAGAATTTAATTCAGAGTATTTTAGAGATGGATCTCAAATTCACCGACTATTTTAATTCTCTCAGTCATCTTTGGGAATCTGTAAAAAAAAACTACAGTTTCTTAAGAGTATCATATTACTTGGAAGCTTGTACATTAAAGTTCTGTATCCTCCACCATGGAAAGTTACTATATAATGTATTAAATCTCACATGATTACAAATCACATAGGATCTTCTAGTATAATTTGCATAACAATAATCTATATAACGATATAAACAATTAAGGAAAGCCTGACAACAATGCCATTAGAAGAGGTAAGACAGAAGCTCATCCAAGTCCAGCTTCATTTACACAGGGCCTGTTGGCATAAACTTTTTGTTTATGTTTTTTTTGTTGTTGTTCTAGAATTGTTATACTTCAATATATTGTGTGGTTGCAGAAACAGGGTTAGTTACTGGTAGATAATATGACATTTCCCTTTATCATGGGACATGATAACATCATTTAACATATGATATGCATATTTACAAGCCTTATTTTTAAGTGAATTTTAATACTTTAGTGTTAATTTTACCTCTAATTCCATGCTAGTCTTTTCATTCTTAAGCCTTATTGGCTTCAAAAATAGAAGGAAAAAAAAAAAGCATCATCTAAAACTGGTTTTGCTTTAGTTTGTCATTACCAGAAATATAATTCATTTTGCATAGATTTTTGTGTTATTGCCGTGACAGTTCATGAATATCTTATTGTTAATGACTTTGCTTTTAAAGACTTACTACATACCAGGAGCTGTGTTAGGGTACTTCACTTATATTCTTTCATTGAGTTTTCTCAGTAGGTCTTTGACCACCATTATGTGTAATGAAGCAAGATTATTTTCAATCTAGTAAAGTATAAAAGATTTAATTCCAGGTCTGACTGATTGGTACCTCTTTGCCTACCAGTACTTTATCAAACTGTATAAAATTATGAGAAATTTGATAATTAAGATTAGTATTCACAATCCTGATTTTGATTCTTAAAGAGTTAAAGAAAATATTACTGGTGAAGTATATTTTTTTCTTTCTCACTTCTTAAGAAAACACGGCATTTTACTTGCAATACTGCTTGCTGGACTCCGTATTGACATCTTTGTGTTGACCAGCAGGTAGATGATTAAAGTGCTTTTCTTCCCAAGAAAATTGTAGTTTCTGGACTAGGATTTTTGTAGTTTTGCAGAAAGCCCGAAGTAGTGATTGTAACTCATATTGTCTGATAAATTTAAGAAATTCCTCTCTAGCTAAAATTAAAAAAAAAAATGCCTAACTTCTAATCAATCTTCAGATAAAACTACTAGGACAACTGGACTTAGAAGACCATGGAATTTAAATTACTGGTCCATATAAAGCCCCTGTTCATTTAATTTCATTTTGGAAAATAAAAACTTATTTAGGAAAAATAACTCCATGTCTGTCTTTTCATTATGATTCATTGTTGTTACTCCCTTATTCATAAATAAACGTGGTGGGAGTTGAAAGTTCATATGATGATCTACTTTGTCAAAGAATCTACCCTCTTCAATGTTTTCTAAAATACTAATTAAGAACTAAATTGTTTGAACTGTCTCTCACATATAGTTCTCCTAATGTTAAAATGTAATGAGATACCCAGTAAGGTAACCTATTTATATTAGAAACAATTAAAGCCATAACATGATTATTTTACCATTTTGTGTAATGCACACAATCGCAGGGAGTGGGTCCTTAGCAGATTATCTAACGGTTACATTTTAAGTTCTCAAGAAATGTCTTAAACTTGACTCTTGGATCCAGTCAGGAAAGAGTACTGCCAATTTGGATGGAATACATGTATTGGATGGAATACATATTGAAGGAGGGAATCCTTGGAAACTAGGATTGTGATTTATATAATACATATATTCTGATTTGCAGATTAATACATTGATATTCAGATATTTTAGGATTGGCCTAGTTAGCAATTTGTCATGATACTTCTATAAAATAATCATTTTAATAGAGAAGATGCCTTGGAGAGATTCCATATAATAGTTGAACAGGTGGTTGAATACAGAAAATCTTTCCAAATGATTAGAGAGATTCGTAGAGAATGATTCACTCAGTGAATGCTAGACATTATACCGTTTAGTTTCTTGGTTCATGTGGAAGAGGCCTGCTGCAAATCCTTTCTGAACTGACATAAATACCCTACTTTTTTCCCATCAAACGAGTTATCTCTCCTGAATTTCTATCGTTGTTTCCCAATTTTCCACTGAGCACTCCCTTTTAGTAATAGCAAGTTAATTTTTGTTGGGAAATTATTCATTCCCTCTTAAAAAAATAGTTTTGTTGGGCACTTGGGTGGCTTAGTGGGTTAAAGCCTCTGCCGTCGGCTCAGGTCACGATCCCAGGATCCTGGGATCGAGTCTCGCATCGGGCTCTCTGCTCAGCAGAGAGCCTGCTTCCCTTCCTCTCTCTCTGCCTGCCTCTCTGCCTACTTGTGATCTCTGTCTGTCAAATAAATAAATAAAATCTTTAAAAAAAAAAGTTTTGTTTGTTAGACCTGATGCCCATCTGAAAAAGACCGTATATGTAGTCCAAGTTTCAAAGACTAGAAAGAATAACAAATAGAATTAGGTTTAAAATTTATATCAATTTGGTTTACTACTAGACCAACAAAAATGCAGTATAACTTATCTAAAAGACAAAAGAGATAGGTGAGTTTACTACATTCTATTTTTTTTTTAAGATTTTATTTATTTATTTGACAGAGAGATGACAAGTAGGCAGAGAGGCAGGCAGAGAGAGAGGAAGGGAAGCGGCTCCCCGCTGAGCAGAGAGTCTGATTCGGGGCTTGATCCCAAGACCCTGGGATCATGACCTGAGCCAAAGGCAGAGGCTTTAACCCACTGAGCCACCCAGGCACCCCCACATTCTATTTCTTAACACTCCTTCAGGTTTACCGGTTTTGATAAGAACTACCATATCAATCTTCTTCTGAGTGTGAGGTGAATATTTGGCCCAAGTTAGGTAAATGCAGTTTTCTCCTAGAATTTAAATATGAATTTACAGAAAGTGATTTATTATGGAGCTAATACTGTGGTGTTCCTTAGAAATTATTGTTTTGCTCCTATTATATCCTTCTCTAGTGGGACTACCTTGTATTCTTCATGTCCTTATAATAAATATATTTTCTTAATTGTATTTTTATTTTTATTTATTTATTTAAAGATTGTACTTACTTATTTGACAGAGAGAGACAGTGAGAGAGGGAACACAGCAGGGGTAGTGGGAGAGGGAGAAACAGGCTCCCTGATGAGAAAGGAGCCCAATGTGGGGCATGATCCCAGGACCATGGGATCATGACCTGAGCTGAAGGCAGATGCTTAACTGACTGAACCACCCAGGAGCCCTCTTAATTGTATTTTTTAAAAAATATTTACTTCAGGGGCGCCTGGGTGGCTCAGTGGGTTAAGCCTCTGCTTTCAGCTCGGGTCATGATCTCAGGGTCCTGGGATCGAGCCCCATGTCGGGCTCTCTGCTCAGCAGGGAGCCTGCTTCCCACTCTCTGTCTGCCTGCTTCTCTGCCTACTTGTGATTTCTCTCTGTCAAATAAATAAATAAAATATTTAAAAAAAAAGAATTCTAAAAAATATTTACTTCATACCTAATTTTGTGTTCTTTTTATTTATTATTTTTAAGTAATCTTTACCCTCAATGTGAGGCTCAAATTCATGACCCCAAGATCAAGAGTTGTATGCTCTACTGACTGAGCCAGCCAGGATTGTATTCGTTGATTAAAACCCCAAATCTATAATCTTTTCAATATCATATACCTGACCACAACTAATTTATGTTTTCATTCCAAAACCGAGACAGGATGGGGTATCTGGATGGCTCAGTTGGTTAAGCATCAGACTCTTGGTTTCAGTTCAAGTCATAATTTCACGGATGGTGAGATTGAGCCCTGCATCAGGCTCCACGAGCTCTCCCTCTGCCTCTATCTTCACTTGTGCTTGTGCACTCTCTCTCTCATAAAGTTTTTTTTTTTTTTAAAGATTTTATTTATTTATTTGACAGACAGAGATCATAAGTAGGCAGAGAGGCAGTCAGAGAGAGGAGGAAGCAGGATCCCTGCTGCGCAGAGAGCCCGACGTGGGGCTCAATCCCAGGACCCTGGGATCACGACCTGAGCCGAAGGTAGAGGCTTTAACCCACTGAGCCACCCAGACTCCCCTCTCATAAAGTTCTTTATAGATTTTGGATACCAACCTTTTATCAGTTTTGTTATTTACAAATATCTTCTTCCATTCCAAAGGTTGCCTTTTAGTTTCATTGATTGTTTCCTTCAATGTGCAGAAACTTTTTATGTTGATGAAGTCCCAAAAGTTCATTTTTGCTTTTGTTTCCTTTGCCTGAGGAGACATATCTAGTAAGAAGCTTCTATTACTGCTTGTGTTCTCCTATAGAATTTTAATGATTCCCCCTCTTACATCTAAGTTTTTAATTATTTGGAATTTATTTTTGTGTGTGGAGTAAGAAAGTGGTCCAGTTTCATTCTTTTGCATGTTGCTGTTCAGTTTCTTTCAACATCATCTGTTGAAGAAACTGTGGCAATACTTAGGGTTTTTTCCATTAGATGTTCTTTCCTTCTTTGTTGTGTATTATTTCTTTTTACATCAGTAGTCCTTCCATTCTTTTTATACTGTAGTTTTGATATCTTTTATTAGAAAACTTTTATTTTTACCTGGTTAGAATGATGGTATGTATGGCTTACTAATATTTCAGATCACTTTCCAATAACTATATTCATTTAAATAATTTTTCATTGTAAATGAAATTTACATGAGTGAAATTATATAGACAGTATATAAAATTTTTTTGGATGAAAGAATGAACTGGGTGAAATTAATAAAGGAATGAATTGGTGAATTTGCTTTTGTATTAAGGTGAACAAATAATCATAAGTAAAAAAATAGTTGATACGAAACTAAAAGATCCCAACTCAAATATAGAAATGCTTAAAATATCAACATAATATTTAAATACATGACATAGACATATATATTTATTTTCATCAAAAATAATGACATAAGCTTCAGATCAAATTTATTATAAGTATGCCTAGAACTTCATAAATTATATCTGACCTTTGAGCACCTGGGTGGTTCAGTCAGTTAAGCATCTGATTCTTGGTTTTGGCTTACATTGTGATCTCGTGGATGGTGACATCAAGCCTTGAATTGGGCTTTGTGCTCAGCTGGGAGAGCTTGAAGACTCCCTCTGCTTTTGCCCCTTATTGCATGAACTTACTCTTTCTCAAATAAATAGCTATTTTAAAAAATATATATCTGTCTTTGTATACAATTCCAATTGAAAAAAATCATGATTCACAGACCTGTACCCCTGAAGGAAATAATACATTATATGTTAATAAAAAAATGAAAAAAAATCAAAATCTCCCGTTTCTGTACTTTATAGTCTATCATGCATTTTTTATGTTTGTATTATTTGCTTGTCACTATCACAGAGTCTGGGAACTTAAAGACAGATTTTAATTTTTAAATTTTGAATCCCTAGTTTTAGAATGGTGTAATGTAAGAAATGGGCACTCAATATATATTTACAGATTAAATCAATTAACAATTACAAGTATTGCTTCAAACATTTATATTTTAAAACTGTACTGCTAAAATCTCATTTAAAATATTACTCTCATTCATATTAATGTAAACTCTAATAACGGTTATACTTAAAATATACCATATTCTGAAACACATTATATTTCTGACCTATTCTTTCAACTTTCTGCCCCTTCATCTCAGTGTCTTCTTAGTAGTGATACAATTGGGTTGGCATTTCTTCCTAAAAGCATGTACTAAATATTCTTCCTCTCTGCGATTTTTCAAAATTTTTTAATAGAAATATCATACTTATCCCTGAAGAGGCCTCTTTATATTCACACTTTCACGCCATCCTGTTTTTTACCTGACTCCAACTCAGTATCTTATCTATATAATTTTTATGCCTATCCCAGAGATCTGCTTTCTACTCTAGGTAGTTTGTTGCTGAAGCACTTTGTTTTACAAAATGGTGGTTGCCAGAGAGGAGGTGGGGGAGAGGAATGGATGAAATAAGGAGGATTAAGAGTGCTCTTCTTAGCATGGAGTAATGTGTGGAATTGTTGAATCTTTATATTTTACGCCTGAAACTAATATACTGTATGTTCATTATACTTCAATAAAAAGTAAAAATAAAATGTAGGTTTTAACAGCATTGTGTGGTGACAGATGGTAGTTATACTTGTGGTGAGCATAGCTGAATCATAGAGAAGCTGAATCACTAAGTTGTATAACTGAAATTAATTAACATTGTGTGTCAACTATACTCAATTAAAAACACATAGTTGTGATAAGCACTGGGTGTTGTATGTAAGTAATGAATCACTAAATCCTACACCGGAAACTAATATTACACTGTATGTTAACTAACTGGAATTTAAATAAAAAGTTGAAAAAATATATAATATAGGTTTTTTTGGCTATCCAGGTATGGTATGTCCACCACATCAGAAGACAACTGTCATTGAGAAGAGAATAACTATACTCACAGATTCCAAGAGAATGGGGTACCCCACACACTGAGGGGCCACACAGGGAAAACATGAAAGTCAGTTAGGAGGTATTGAGGGTCAAGGAAAAAATATGGACAACAATTTGTTACAGTTTCCATAGGAAGGAATGGGTAGGGCAAATTAAGCAGATTGAGAAATGGCTAGTTTGAATAAGTGGGGTAATTAGGGCAGAGGGATTGTGGCCCTGAGTGTAAGAATCCTGTAGAATAGGTGGTTGGGGTGTAGGTTCTGGATTGGTTAGTGCATATGAAAGTCATACTCACAGACAGTCTTCTACCCTAAGAATTAGCTAACCCTGGGAGAAGTAGTTTCTCCAGTGTTATCAAGACCGCAAATGACAAAACATCTCAATTGTTGAAAGTAAAATGATGCCCTCAATACACTTTTATAATATTTTAATTCAAATTAAAAAAAATCTGTAGGCATTTATAAATTGTTCTATATTTTTTAAAAATTTATATGTTTTAATAATTTTATAATAATTTTCTGATTCTTATAATTTTTATAAAATTATTAAAATTTTTAAAATATACTTTTATAATTATATTTTTATAATTTTTTTAAAAATCTGTAAACTTTTATACATCCTTCCATATTGGTTCAATTACTTGAGGCATGCTTTTCCTTTCAGGAGTCTTGTTGACTTCTTCCTATGAGATTATACAAGTTTAAGGATTCGGTGAACCTGCCTTTTATTAATTCATTTGGCTGCCAAGCATAGGATTTCACATCTGTTTGTAGCTCCCTGGGTACTTTCTGGACCCTACATAGAGATAAGTATGGAACAGTGGAAAAATCATCTAATTACAAGTTAGGAATAGCAAATTGTATATTTTGAATAATATAAGGTTTTTATTTTTGCTTTGCTTTGCATATAGTGGATGTCAGCTTATTTTAATGGCTTGTTCACATTCAGCTGTTTTTTGGGGGTTGGCTATTTGCATGTCTTGACTTATGTTTGGGTTTTAGAATCTTTAAGAGATATTTCAAATTTTTGTTCTCTCTCATTGTGTTTATTCCATGTTTTTCCTTGTCTTTTTTTTTAATGAAGCTATTGATACTTAAAGAAATTGGTATTTCGTTTGTCATCTGCCTCGCCAACATTTGCCCCTAGTTTGTTAAATAGTTTGCTTTGTTAATGGAATTAAAAAAAAAAAAATATATATATTTATATATATATATATATATATATATATATATATAAAATTAATAGAATCTATTTTTTCAGCATTTTACTTTAAGTCTTCTTGTTTTAGGTCAACTTAAAAGTCTTTATATACTTCAAATTTATAAGCTTATTTAACCAGACTTTCTTCTAACAGTTGGTTTCTCTGTCATATTTCCAACATAAATCTTTTGTTTACTGTAATTTAATTTAGATGTTATCTTAATTAGGTAGTAAAATCTAGAATATATTTGGAATTGATTATAAATTGTTTTCTCTCTAGGACAAACCTTTTTTATTTTTTGTCAGTAATAATGATTTAGTAGCTAGCAGTTCCTTTATTATTCTATTTTTTTTTCATTCTGATTATATCCTGATTCTTCTTATATGCTTAACTTCCAGATGAACCTTAGTATATTTTTGTCAATTTCCAGGAAAGAAAGGGAAGATTATTTTAATTGGTATTAAGTCCAAAATATTTGTAATTTTTGGGGAATTGATACTCATATATTCATACTTTAACCCAGTATTTAATGAGAAGCTGTAAGATGTCCCTCTCATGATCTCTATCTTCTCATATTTATATTCTTCTCCAATTCCCTCTTCTTTTAGGACCTCCCACTTGCTTCTGACAAACAGAATGTTTCATAAGTGATGGAATGTCACTTTCATGATTATGGTTCATGAGATTGTAATTCCCATCTTGTTGGAAGACCCTCGTTCTTGTGGGCTTTTAAAAAACACATTGTTATGTAGAGTACTCCATGTAGAGGCCCCTGTGGAAGGAACTTAATGTAATCTTTGATAGCAAGAAACTGAACGCTTAGTTCATCAGCCCCAAAAGAACTGAATTCTACCAACACCAAGTGATTTTCAATAAGATCCTTCAATAAGATTCAATCAAGTTTTGAGATAAGATTGCAATCTAGAAAAATAAAAAGATTGCAATCTAGAGAGAAATCTTTTATATAGTCAAACATAAGATATATTAGTACACTAAATTTAATGAGCTAATACTTTCAGTTTTTTGTATTGGCACTTTACAGCTAAATTAATTAATTGGCAATTTTCACACTTTGGTCTTTCTCAGATTTGTTATCAATGCTAGATTGGCTAATAACAAGATGAATGGTAAAGCTTTCTTTTTTTCTCACCTTAGAAGTTATATTGTATATTATTTCCTTCATTACAACTTGAAAAATTTAGGCAATTTCCTCATAGAAACTCTATCAGAAGCAAAGTCTATAAGCTTTATAAATCTCTTTAGTCGGAGCTTAGCACTGTTTGGCATTCAATAAATGTGAGTTTTATTAATGATAGGACTTTGACTTTTTACCAATTTTTAGGATATTTAGCTCTTTAGGTTTGCTATCACACAGTGATATTTTTAAAATTTATACTTTTATATCTCATCTTTTTTTTTCTTAAAGATTTTATTTATTTATTTGACAGACAGAGATGACAAGTAGGCATAGAGGCAGGCAGAGAGAGGAAGGGAAGCAGGCTCCCTGCTGAGCAGAGAGCCTGATGCGGGGCTTGATCCCAGGATCCTGGGATCATGACCTGAACTGAAGACAGAGGCTTTAACCCACTGTGCCACCCAGGCACCCCAATACTTTTATATTTCATCTTATGCTTCAAATTATTTTCATGACTTTTCCAAAGTAGTCTTTGACTCTTTCAATTTATTCTGCATATATTATGACTTTTCTCATTCTTATTTCAGTGCATATGTGGCTTCTCCCTATTTTCTTTTTAAATGGGATTATGTCTTATATATATTTATTATTCAACTCATTTTCCATTTCCTAATCTACTTTTTTCCCTTATGTTGTATCTAAATAGATGATTAATTCAATTTTATTCTTTCATGTAGCACTGAAATAGATTAAAAGTATTTTTCCCTAAAAATTTAAATAACCATAAGTTTAGATATGTATTCATTATATCAAGACATTTTTTAAATATTTAACAATTTTTATTATATCTTCTATAGTTGGCACCAACATTATTTCATAGATTTTCTAGTTTTTTGTATTTTTGTTTTTTCTTTCTCTTTCATTATTATTGCTACACTTATTTGTGTTGGTCAAAGTACATGACCTGTATTATTTGGTACTTTTTGAAATTTTATTGAGATTTTCTTTGCAGAAAAATATGCAACCAACATTTTAAAATGTTTATAAGGATTTAATAGGGAGTTTGTTTTTTCAGGACAAGTCAATTTTTTATTTCTGTTGTTTTTCTGCAACCCTTGTTTTTATATACCCTGTATTTTTTATCAGTAGGTTAGTTTTTAAGGATTATGGCATTTCTAATCCTCATTATGGATTTCATCTTGTGTCACTTTAATAGTACCCTCTCTTAGAGTCATTTAATAAATTTATCTTACATACACACTTAGTTGACATTAATATCTTGAACTAGTTTTTTTTTTTTTCCCCTAATGCTTGCCAGGCAATTTTTACCCATCTTCTACTGGCCTCTACATATTTTCAATCCTGAGTGAAAATATAGAGTGGTAAAGAGTATCTAAATAAGTAACTATCCAGACCCTTTACCCATTGAGGCCAACATGTTCTGAAGCTATCCTCTCAATGTTCCAGGCACGGCAGTTCTTATGGCAATTACATTAGAGAGACAAACAATTATGAGTCTCCCTGTGGTATAATTCTATCAGGACAAGTACTTATGGGAATGGAAAGCACTTTGTAGTAGTGAGATCAGCATTATTTTAAGCACTAAAATGCAACTTACTGAGGCTAAATAACCCAAGTAATAACATTCACAGAACATCCTTGGGTTTGAGGTTAGCAAATGTTATCAGTGTTTTGACTATATAACATTCCATAGAATCACAAACAGAAATGTGTTACCAAAATGAATGTCTCAGAAGACAGAAGTTAAAGAAATAAGTTTTAACACTATATAACTTTCCTAATATTTAATTAGACTTCTGACTTTTTGATAAAGTATGGACAAACAGAAGAAACCCTAATCAAAATTGTTGTTTTCTAAAAATATAAAAAATGTAAATAGACTTTCCCTCTCTCCCCTTCTCAAACTTTATAGTAATGTAATATTACTTGGATCTTGGAAAACTTGATGTAGAAACCACTTTTATGGTCAAGAGCTCATGGTGATGTCATCCATACTATACTCAAAGGCCAATTAAGGTAGTAACCGAGTCTCCAGTAATTCTCTTCTTGCATTTTCACTGCCTAATACTATGCATAGTACATAATAAGGGCACTATTGTTGCTCAGTAAGTATTTTTCAATTTGAATAAATGGATGAATGAGGTTGACTACTATCACCCAGTCTGAACCATGAGAGACTATGGACTCTGAAAAACAATCTGAGGGTTTTGAAGGGGTGGGGGGTGGGAAGTTGGGGGAGCCAGGTGGTGGGTATTATGGAGGGCACATATTGCATGGAGCACTGGGTGTGGTGCATAAACAATGAATTCTGTTACACTGAAAATAAATAAATAAATAATAAGAAGTTTGTCATCCCCAAACAATGAGACAATGTCCTATGAAGTTAGTTTCTAAGTTAAAAGGAAAAAGGGAAAAGAAAATTACAGCTAGTGACAGTTGCTTATTTATATGTGCCAGGACTTGTCCTAGGTGCTAAAGATCCATAATAAGCAAAGCATCTTCATTAATTGCTTTCTCCTCCCCACTTCCCTCTTCCCCCCGTCTTCCCTTCCCGCTTCTTCCTGTTCCTCCTCCTCCTCTTCTTCCTCCTCCTCTACTCCTCCCTCTCTCCCCCTTTCTCTCTTCCCCCTCTTCCTATTCTTCTTCTTCTTGTTCTTGTTCTTGTTCCTCTTCCTCTTCAGAAACTTTGTATGAAGTTTCACCACTCTATTCAAGAATAAAATTCAGATTACTTTATTCCATTTGAAGGCAGAAAGTTACAAGATTTCAGAGTATATATTTAAAAGTAGGTAAAAAATTAGGGGCTGCCATTTGTTGAGAAGAGCTATTTACTAGTAAGTTGCTATACCTGAGATCCAATTCAGAATTGTCCCTTAAAAAGAGAAGGGAAATCTACCATCTTCTTAAGGTAATTTTTCTTAAATGTATATTACAAGATATATTAGTAGGCAAAGTTTCCAGGCCTCCTTGATGCTATTAAGAATTGAGTACTTCATGGTGTCCACTATTTTGAAATTTCCATTGAGCCATGGTCATAAAAATAATGAGCTAAAGGGCCTCTTTTTATTAGCAGGAGGTTAAAAAAATCAAAGTGCTAATGAAACTCCAAATCTTGAGGTTCTAATAAGAAATATTTTACTTAAGTTAATAGAATTACTTGAATGATGTGGCAAACAATAGAAAAACACACTCATGGATTTAAGTCAGTTATATTGTTAGCAGTGTAGAATCTATTGAACAACTGTCACTGCATTTATTGCTGAGTTCTACATAGAAATATTTATAGCTCTGAAATTCTTCTAATTCATCCTAATAGATTTATCTGTTTGTCTATTGCCTCCACTATCCAAAGACAAATTGAAGTCTAGGTCTTTAATGCCAATAATAACAATAATAAAAACAATAATAATAAAAATACTTATAAACACTATGGTGCATGCATCTGTTGAAGCATTTTACAAGCATTAACAATACTCAATAACTATCACATGAGGTGGTATCTCTTATAAAATTAGACTTCAGTTCCAGTATCTGGATTTAAAGTCTATGCTCTTAACTGTAATATTATGAAATATCTACTAGCACATTGTAGTCAGGTAATGACTGTCTCTTTTAAATTATTTGTGGTAAAAATGCTTACATTTATTAAAATCAATGACTGTATAAATACATAAATATGAAAAATACAAAGGCAGTATCTCTTCTCAAGGGTTTCACAGTGCAGGGCTAGAAATCTGTGTAAATACAGTCTTAAATGTCTTCAAACCTTTTTGTGCTGTTTTTTTTTCACCTTTTCTGTTTTTATCTGAAGTGTTGATTTTGTGTGTTTATGTGTATAATAGCATATTTCTAAGACTAATTATGAGTATCTTCTGAGGCTTTTCACCTCTAGAGACAAATGTAGTTTATTCAGAGAGGCCTGTACTGGGCTATAATATGCAGTAATACTATTTAAGCATAATATTCTTCTTGAATTAAAAAAGAATACCTTAAAATTAAAAATAAAAAAGAATACCTTTTACCTGGATGCTACTAAAGTGTAGTTTAGAAGTACTACATTAGTACTTCCTTTTAGGTAATAAAAATGAGAGGATTTAAAGCTTACTCTATAGAATATAAGTACAATATTTTTAAAATTACCATTAAATATAGCATGATATTCTTTACCTAGAGGTTTTTATTTTCTTCCAAAGATTGTATAACCCAGTAACATACATTTAAATCTAGATATAATGTATATCATATCTTAAAGATTACAATCTTTCATATATACATTTGGTTTATACATTTAGGTTTCTGTCTATACATCAAGGTTTCAGTTGTAGAAATCTTGTCTTTCCTTTTCTCCTTCTCAGAAGAGATTTTATTGCACTATTCCCTATTCACAATGAATTTAGTTATTCCTATGCTTACACAAATATAGATGCCCTGAACATCTAGTTAAGTCATACCTACTGGGGGGACTACATAAGTTTTGTCCAAGCTGAGCCACTGTTGAGACTTAAGAGTGCTTTTGATAATTAAATGAATTAAGTAAGTATGAACTAGTGCTGTTCTAAGTAAACTGGGATGTAAGTTCATCCATGTACAAGTTTTCCAACTCTGTGTAAGCTAATCCGCTCTGGAGGAAAGATGCATTTATAGCTCTCTCCCTTTACTAGAGATAGAATTCTTATCATATCGTTCCATCTTTTCTGGATATCCAATGAGGACATTGGGTTGTTTCTGATGTGTGGCTAATCAATTATTCTTTGAACTTCTTAAAATCTTCCTAGTACATGTTCATATTCCCACATCAGTATATGAGTTCTCATTCCTAAACATTCTAATAGTGGTTGTTGTGAATTATTTAATTATAGGCATTCTGTTGGTTGTAAAATGGTATTGAAAGGTATTTATTAAGAATCTTGACGAGAGACAAGATCCATGGTTAACAGCAGAAAATAAGTTCCAAATCATTGACCTTGTATGTACTCTGATAATACCTTTTATTATAAAGTTTATAATAGATAATTATTCATTGTGGGGGGCTGAACTGGACATTGTAGGGTGTTTAGCAGCATCCTTGACCTCTACCACTAGATGTCAGTTAATATTTGCCTTATCCTTGCCTCCAAGCTTGACAACCCCAAATCTCCTGTTATTGCCAAATGTCTCCTGGGAGGCAAAATTACCCAAGATTAAGAACCACTCATATAAAGGATTCATTCAACTTTATGTTCCGCATCAGGAAAAGCAAATCTTTTGAAATTTTATCTAGACACAGTATCATATCTCAGGCATGTTCTAAAAAAGGAATAGTGGAGTACTCACCAGTTTTATACCCTGTTTATCAAGAGAGTATATCTTTAAGATTTTAACCACAGCACATATCTTGAATATAAGTGATTTCACCAATGAGAGTGTGTTTCTAATACACATTTTGTGCCTAACTTTTACCAAAGTGAGACAGTTTCTATTGTAAGTGTAATTATATATTTTTGGAAGGTGAAGGATCCTGAATCAATTTGTAATGAGCACTTCTGGAGTATTGCTTTTCCATATTAATGCTAAATAACCATTCTTGGAATATGCATTAATTATTAATAGGGATTAGTGATTAATTTTAGGATAAGTGCCCCATAAAGTAACCTAAAATAAGACATATGTAATATGACACTGTTTATTTAAAAGTAAATTACAGTTACAGTAATTGGTTATAATTATATTTCTCAAAGTCTATGAGAAAAATTTAAAAGTTGTAAACTATGCAGAGATATTTCACTCAACTAATCAGCTAGGTTAGATATTAAGTTATTTAGATGCTTTAGAATTATTTAGTAGCATACTATTAGACATCTTGGCATCTCAGCCTTCCCTTTAATATAAACTTACAAGAATAACAATATTAAATTTTGTGATCGGTTATGATTTCGTATTTTTATATAATGGTATTAAATTTCTTGCCTACTTTTCACTCCATTTGTAATTTCAGTCTTCTATGCCTGACTAAAGTAACCAGAGAATTGTTTAAAATTTTAAGGGAACAAACTACTGCTAAAAGGAGATATTGGCCATATCAATCTCTAACAGCCCAAAAATTAGATTTTAAGTAATAGTGTCTTCATCAAAATATCTCCAGGGAATATTTGCCTTCTCCCAATTCAAAGAAAATTGTTTTCCACAAATCATCTACTTTGAAGACCTCTTTTCCCATTAGTAGAATTTTGTATGGTGTGTGTCATTTTTAGTTTTTCCTCCTTGATGTTTTCCTGGTGATTCTACAATAATGTGAGAATTATTTTTTTTTCCTTCACTAATTTTGGAGAAAATGGTGACCTCTAAAATAGCTTTTGCTAAAAATTGGTCTTGTATCTGATAGAACCATAGAATCCATGAAACTTTACAATTAAAAGTTAAATGAGCTCCTCTACCTTAGAAGCTCGAGTTACAACATTCTACAATCCCATCTCAACACTTCTACAGATATAAGATCTCAGAGGTGCCTCTTCACACAGTAGGGACTTGTTCTGATACCAGGAGAGTTCATAAGCTTTTTCATAAGTCTCATAATTCATAAAACCTCAATAATCTCATAAGTTCATAGTGAATGTATTTTGAATAGTAGTAGTGCTGAAATGTTAGCATTCACTTTGAGAATAACTCTTTTTGTTAAAATATTGAATGTGCCATACTACTTATGTATAATTTTTCAAGTTGCTTTATTTTTTACTATTATATTTCCTCTACTATATTTGGCATATACATTTGTATTCTTCGATATTGTTCTCGAAACTTCAAATAAATGATGTCTTCTTTCATCTATAAGGTTTCATTTAGAAGGCTGTAATTACATAAACACAGTAGTCAGAGGATATTCTCTTTAGAAGACAGTAATTTCTTTCTCTTCAAGGTACCAGGGAGGCAGAATACATGTATAGAAAGATAGCATTTGTACAGAAGAGAAAATGTCAAACTTTCCTCCAATTTAGGAAATTGTTATAATAGCTTCATTTTAAATATGGAGATATTTTATAACTGAAAGTTGAGAAAAACATGTTTTGAAGAGGACACACTTAAAATCATGTCTTAGATGTTGACTAGAAAGGGATGATATTGTCATGGACTAAATAAAAGTTCAGCTTTCAAAAGACTAGTAGAATTCATTCTTAAGCAGAGTTTGTGCTACAATTAAACCAAGTACTTAAAATAATGTTGATAATTTTTTTCCTTTGAATTATACTTAGCTCAACTGAATCACTGTTTTTGTGTCATAAGAAATAAAAAGAGGAACTTTGATTCTGTGCATGCCAATATCAAGAAAGACATAAATAATAAAAATTATAGAGTATGGGCGCCTGGGTGGCTCAGTGGGTTAAGCCGCTGCCTTCGGCTCAGGTCATGATCTCAGGGTCCTGGGATCGAGTCCCGCATCGGGCTCTCTGCTCCGCAGGGAGCCTGCTTCCCTCTCTCTCTCTCTCTCTCTCTCTCTCTGCCTGCCTCTCTGTCTACTTGTGATCTCTCTCTGTCAAATAAATAAATAAAATCTTTTAAAAAAAATTATAGAGTTTCAATCCTATTTTAAAATTTTTGCTTTTTGAAATTGGGTCAATGATAGTTTTAAACTCCTGTGATATCCATAAGTATCAAATAACAATAGCCAAACAATGTTATGTAGCAAAATACCTCATTTAGTCTTCCTAACTACTTGACCAAATACTTAAAATTGCCCATAACTTACCTACTTACTTACCTTATGTATGTTAGTCAGGTTTATTTACTCCCCACAGAGGACTTTGAATTTTGGTTTGCTCCTAAGCGTAAGTAAGCAATAAGATATATAGCATCCCCTCCTTAACAACTCATTCCAAGGATTGGCTGACCACAGAAACATTTACTTAAACATCTAATCATCCTTTCTGTTCATCTGCACTAGTTGCTCCTTCCAGAAGAAAGTTTCTCCTAGCCCTACTTACCTCTCCCCAATAAAAAGGCCTTTTCTGTTTAATTTTGAGATGCTTGCAGATCATGTAGTCAGAGCATTCTCCCTCTTATAACATTCTTTTTCAAAAAAGTTTCTTCTTCCTAAAGTCCAGGTTTTTTTTTTTTTTTTTAATTTTTGTTTTTTGGCATGCAAATATATTTAGTCCAGGTTTACTTTCATTGACAAGCCAACATTGTTATTCTCATTTTTACAAAATAAGAAACTGCATAGGGAAGAAGTAAAAGTAATTTCGCAAAGATTACACATGTAATAAGATTCATACTAGAGTATTAACATATAGGTCTGTATTACACTAAATTCTCCTTTATAACACAGCTTTATATTATACTGCCTCAAATATGATAACATTAGAAAGATGTGTACGTGTTTCAAAATTTGTGTGTTTTTTTTTTGTTAAGCTTCTAATCTGTTCACCATCCATCCGCAGTTGTGGGAATGTATCTTTTTGAGCCACCTCTAAATAGAATTGTTAAGCACATATACTTTTTTGGCACTTGGCCACATATTTTGTCCTCAAAATATCAAGCTTAAGTTTATATTTAAGTTGAAATCTACAGCTGAGTCATGTGTTCAGGTACATGCCAAGCAATAGAAACCACATGGCCCTGTCTCCTGGTGGCCTGCCTGATTCTTCTGCGATACCCCATCCTCAGCTGGTGGGGTAGTTTGGATCTAACCCATCATCTGGTGTCTCTTGCATGTCATCCCTCAGAGCCCTGAAGGATGATCTAATAATCACTCTCCAGGAATTGATAAAAACTTAACAGGGGACTCTAAAAGAAAATTCTTTTTTTTTTTTTTTTTTTTAAGATTTTATTTATTTATTTGTCAGAGAGAGAGAGGGAGAGAGAGCGAGCACAGGCAGACAGAATGGCAGGCAGAGGCAGAGGGAGAAGCAGGCTCCCTGCAGAGCAAGGAGCCCGATGTGGGACTCGATCCCAGGACGCTGGGATCATGACCTGAGCCGAAGGCAGCTGCTTAACCAACTGAGCCACCCAGGCGTCCCTAAAAGAAAATTCTTAAACCCAAATGAGTACACCTGTAAGTTCCATTAATCACTGGATAGACTTCCAGGGATTTGAGCAAATGAGATTCTAAAAAATGTGGGACTTCAATCTGGTCTGTCCAAAACTGCCACAGAGGAATATATATATGTGTGTGTGTGTGTGTGTGTGTGTGTGTGTGTGTACATACACACATATACATACATATATATGTATGTATATACATATGTAAATATATATAAATTTTATATGTATATGAAATTATCTATAGTCTTTGCTTAAGTATCTATCTGTAAATCCCATCACTTTTCAGTTTCATTGTAGGATAAATGAATTAGTGCCACCTAGATTTTTAGCTTCCATAGAAACCAACAAAGGTGGCTTTTCTGCTTTCCTACTTCCTCGCACAATTTTCAGAAAACTTATGATCTCCATTCCAGTTTTTGATTGTTCTTTATTGTATTTAACTACAAATGGATTTAGAATAAGTAACAAAAATTTCTTTAGAACAGTTCAAACTGTGCTAGCTGATGAAATAATATATCAACCCCACCCTGTATGGTTCTCTATAAATGTTATTTCCATGATGTAACCCATATAATTTGTGGAACAAGCTTATTTTAAAATAAATCAGAGAATTGGGCACAAAAGAAAGGAGACCTATTCTGATAACAATATAAAAAATTATTCTGGACTTTAAGTTTAAGGTGTTAGCTATGAGTATTGTGCCATAAAAAGTAAGAGAAGTGAGAGCCTACCTTTACTCTGGGATAAAGAGGCAGTCACTGATGCATGGCTATGCACAACCATTAGCAATGGAAAATTACTTTTTCAGGTTATGTAGGAAAAAAAAATCAAGCAGAAGTTTATATTCAAGCTGAAATCTAATAGCTGAATTATGTGCTCAGCTGCATGTCATAATAGTGTGCCCTTTTCTTCTGAAATATTTGTGCATTGTCAATGAACTATGGAATTATAACATATCTGAAGTAAGAATGATGGTAACATTAATATAAACAACTGAAGTGGAAAACAAAGCAAGTTAAATAAAGGGGAAAAGAGAGAAATGAAATATTCAGTGGTGGGATTCCAGCTAATAAATAACTTCTAGATGGATTTTGTGTCTATTTAAACAGATAATTTTTATTTTGCTAAATTTGAGATAAATTTAAGATTTAAATCTTATGGTGAAAATAGAAAAATATTAAATATGTAAAATTTATTTTATCTCAAGGAAAGAACACACACCTATGATAAATCTATATATCTATACATGTATATTATTTTTTTAAAAAAAATATTTGTTTATTTTAGTGAGAGAGTGAGAGAGCACAAACAGGGGGAGGGGCAGAGGAAAAGGGAAAGAGAATCTCAAGCAGACTCTATGCTGAGCATGGAGCTGGACATGGGGCTCAGTCTCACAATCCTGAGATCATGACCTGAGCCAAAACCAAGAGCCAAAACCAAGAGTCAGACCCTCAACCAACTGACCCACCCAGGCACCCCTATCCCTATATATTTCTATATATAATATAGTATATGCTCTTTTATAAGTTAAAAGTAAAATATATTTGTAAGTTGAGAATCTAGCTTTTATCATGTTATGTAGGAAATAACTTACTTTGAAAAAGTTGTTGCATGTTAAATATTGAGAAAAATAATGTATATGTTTTATGATTGTATTTTTTATTTTCCTTCCCTATTTTCAATATCTCCACTTTCCACAGTTTCCTCTTTTTTTTATGTACCCAATTTGGAAGCTATTTTACTTGAAAGACTAAAACATATAATGCATAGAAAATACTTAACCCATGGCCTAAAACATAATGTTTGCTCAATAAATCATAGTTATTAATAATAGTATACACTAGCTAACTTCCAAACTTATTTATGCTTCAACTCTGTATTTTCAGCTGAAGTGATTAAACATTTGATAGGTAAAACTGAAAACCTAAAGTGATTCTCATAGGATAGGGGTGGATTGGGAGTGGGGGACTCATATTACATTAGCATCTTACTTCTTGTGTATGCAGTCCAACAGTGCTCAAAGGAGCACAGACAGAAAACCACTGGCTTGAGAAAGCAGACAGCAAGTTATCTTTTCAAATACAGAAGAAATATTAAGCACAAATAGCAGTGTTTTGATATTTGTCTTCTGTTGAAAGACAGAAGAAATACTAAGCACTGATAGCAGTGATATCAGTGTTTCGAATCTGTTACTATAATAGACATAATTATTGCCAGTCTTTTTACCATTTTGACCTTTTTCCTCTGTAGTCTGAAAACTGGCACTGCACTCCTTCCAAAATCACATACAGAATTTAAATTGATTAAGATGATTTCTAACATCATGTCTTTGGACTCAGATCCATGGCATTATTCTGGGTTAGCCGTGTTTGCTAAAAGGCCTCTGAATTTGCCTCAGTTGTTTGCTTTGGGCATCAAGACTTGACATAGATGTATACCCTAATGATATAGACTAGAGCTTTTACAGACAGTGTTTTCTATTAAATGCAGCATAGACAATGATAAAATATCCTAGATGAGTTCCTATTTAGCTTTTTGTCCCCCCCCACTTTATTTATTTTATTTTCAGTGTTCCAAAATTTACTGTTTATGCACCACACCCAGTGCTCCATTAAGCTCTTACTTTGGTTGTCTTTCATCTAAGGAGAAAGTAAAAAGATTGCAGAAAGCTATTTCTGTCTGAGCTTTGTCCCACCCCATCGTATTTCTGGTCCAATGAGGGATTAGTTGCCTATGCAAGTGATTAAGTCTCTGATTAGGCAATTCATGTTCTTTCTTTCTGTGCTCTTTTTTTTTTTTTTTCCTCTTATATTCCCTAGGCCTTTCTTAGGAATGGCTTCATTTACATTGAATTGGCTTTCTTGATAGAGGTTGGAGCTCCCAGTAGCTTTTAAAAAATATTTTGCAAAAAAAAAAAATAATAAAAATAAAAAATAAATAAAAAATATTTTACAGGCTGTGTAGCCCTCTGTTAATTGATGCTCTGCCCTTTTTCTAAACAGCCTTAAATATTTGTATCAAGCAAAAGCTAAAATATTCTGTATCTAATGTTGACTAATTATACAGGAGTAACACCTTAACACTGTTTTTAAGTTTATTAAAATAAGCTTACTATATGCAATATTCATAATTTAACAAGGAAATTCTAGTTTATAAGATGCAAAATGTGTATAATTTTTATAAAGCATATTTGGAGTAAGCTATTGTTTCTTCAAATGCTTTGATTGATCAGTTAATGTCTATGGAACAGTTCCATATCAACACTGAGTTTTGCTGGATGCACATTAGATATTAGTCTGTGTTTGAGAATTAAGCCATGAGCCTTCATGTTAAGCAATTAAGATTTCCACTGTACAGATCTATCCAATGTTTATTAAACTATAGTTGAACCAATTTAGAATTACCTGATTGATTGAATATGTTTCAAAAACCACCTGGAAATGTCTTCTATTTATCAATCATTTTGATAAACTCTGAGTATTTAAGAACCATTTGAAAGTTACTGAATTTCTGAATTCTATAGTTAACATTCATGTATAATTACATGAATGATTTCATTTTGTTTACCTGTAATTTATCCTATTTGTTAAATAGGTATGATGAGGCATATGTGAGGGAATTCAGAATACTGATAAGAGAGGACAGATCAACAAGGCAATGGGAGCAGACATGGTTTATTTTCCTTCTACCTCAAGTTCCTAAAAATGGTATGCACATATGTGTCATATGTACATGAATATGCATATATATGCAAAACTCTATATGTCACAATTGCATATATGTAATTATATGTACTGTTATATACACCATATATATGTATGTCATACATATACACACATACATATATGTATGTGTGTGTGTGTATGTGTGTGTGTGTGTGTGTGTGTGTGTGTGTATAAAAAATACATTATACGAAATCCACAACTGGCTTGAGAAACAAAACATAGTCACCAAAAGAAAAAAAATACTGAAATTAATTTCAGACAGGCTAAATGTGGACTGGAGCCTTATTTGGAAATATGGTCATTGCAGTTAGTTAAGATGAGGCCATACTGGAGTATGGTGGGCCCCTAATGCAATATTACCAGTGCCCTTATAAAGAAGGAAATTTAGGCACACATTCATACACATAGACATGCACACACAAATGCCATAATATTGGAGTTATGATGATAAACCAAAAGACTACCAGAGGCTAGGAGATCTGAACATCTTTCCCTAGTACCTTCAGAGGGAGCATGGCCCTGCTAACACCTTATCTCAGACATCCTCCAGAACTACAACATGATAAATATGTATTCTTTAAGTTACTCAGTTTATGGTACTTTGGTGTGGTAGCCCTATCAAACTAATGCAGCTCCACAGACAAATATGATCAGTGGTCACATATATAAATATTATAAATACCACCAGAAAGAAATACCTGAAGATTGTCCCTCAAAGTTTTAACATTGTTCAAAGTTAGATTGGCTAATATGGGTGATTTTTCTTATTTCTCTATTTTTGTATTTTAATGCTTCTAAAATGAGTGTTTATTATCTTTTTGATTAGGAAATAATGCTTTTTTATTGTTATCATATATAAGGAGATGTTACCAGACAATCTCAGAATTACCAGGATAATAAACAACATGACAATTATTTGGAGACAGTAAGGAAAATAGTAAAGTTTAAAATTCAGATAGTCCGAATGAAACACTGGCCTATTATTAACTAGGATATTTTGCTCATATTAGTTAACTAGGCCTAATTTTCTTCATTTACAAAATATGGATAAGAATGATTACAATGTATGACTGTTATTAATACCAAATTTAAAAATCTATGTAAAACACAAATCCCAGTATGACTAAGTATGAAACACTCAATAAAAATCAAATACAGGGGCGCCTGGGTGGCTCAGTGGGTTAAAGCCTGGCCTTTGGCTCAGGTCATGATCCCAGGGTCCTGGGATCGAGCCCCACATCAGGCTCTTTGCTCAGCAGGGAGCCTGCTTCCTCCTCTCTCTGCCTGCCTCTCTGTCTACTTGTGATCTCTCTCTGTCAAATAAATTTTTAAAAAAATCAAATACAATATGTAGTAGTATCATTATCATTATTAAACAACACTTACATAATACTGCCTGAATTTGCTTTATTTTTGTGTTTGTTAGTTCATATTATGCTGAACCTATGGAAATATTTTGCTGTGACTGTACGATCACCTATTTGGGATATCAATTATGCAAATCCCTAGCTTATTTGAAACATATTCAAAACAACACCCCCAAAAACTAATAATCCAATTAAAAATGGGCAGAAGTCATGAATAGACATTTTTCCAAAGAAGACATACAGACTGCCAACAGACATATAAAAAGATGCTCAACACCAGTGATCAAGGAAATAGAAACCAAACCACAATGAGATATCACCTCACAGCTGTAAGAATGGCTAAAGTCAACAACACAAGAAACAACAGGTGTTGGTAAGGATGTAGAGAAAGAGGAACCCTCTTGCACACTTGGTGGAAGTGCAAGCTGATGCAAGCACTTTGGAAAACAGTTGGAAGGGCACCTAGGTGGCTCAGATGGTTAAGCATCTACCTTTAGCTCAGGTCATGATCCCAGGGTCCTGGGATTAAGCCCTGCATCATACTCCCTGCTGAGCAGGGAGCCTAGCTCTCCCTTTCCTTCTGCTAGTGCTCTCTACTAGTGCTGTCTCACTCTCTCTGTCAAATAAATAAATAAAATTAAAATAAAAAAAAAAGGAAATGAGTTGGAGTTTGCTAAAAAAGTTAAAAATAGAACCACCCTATGATCCAGCAATTGCACTACTAGGTATTTATCCAAAGAATAAAAACATGCTAATTCAAAGAGATACATGCATCCCAATGTTTATAGCACTGTTATTAACAATAACCAAATTATGGAAAGAGCTCAAATGACCATCAGCTGATAAATGCATCAAGAAGTGGTATATATACACAAAGAAATATTACTCAGCCATAAAAAGGAATGAAATCTTGCCATTTGCACTGACATTGATGAAGCTAAAGAGTATCATGCTACGTGAAATAAATCAGAGAAAGACAAATACCATATGATTTCATTCATATGTGGAATTTAAGAATCGAAACAGGAACATAGAGGAAAGAAAAGAGAGGCATACCATAAAGCAGACTCTTAACTATAGAGAGCAAACTGATGGTTACCAGAGGGGAGAGTATGGGGGGGGTGGATTAAATAGGTGATGGGGATTAAGGAGTGCACTTGTGGTGAGCACTGGGTATTTTATGAAAGTTTCGAATCACTATGTTTTACACTTGAAACGAATATTACATTGTATGTTAATTGGAATTTAAATAGAAACTTAAAAAACATTCATAGCAAAATTTACAGAAATAAAAAACCTTAGAAAGTTTAAATTTTCAATTTATTTAATGTAAGTTTTAAATGTATTCACAATATTACTAAGAAGTGCATTCATTGTTTTAATAATTACTGATTTTTTTGGCTGCTATCTTAGCCCAAAGTGATGATATATGCCTTCATTAAATTTGGATCAATTTATGACCTCAAAAGATTCCTTGCAATTTCCCAGCAATTCTTCCATATTTTCAGAGTCAATCTAATTTGTCAGTCCATGATGGCTGTTTCATAAATTTTTACTCCTTCAATTACAAGCAGTTCCTACTATGTCCATCTTCACTAATGACCATCCTTATTATTTCACTGGAGAAAAAGAGAGAGAGAGAACTGCCTTAACTTCCAACTTCCAAATGGACAGACTGGCTCTGTCTATGGTCTTCTATTCCCTTTTATCTCTGAATTACTATGCATGAACCACCTCTGCTCCTTACTAAGTCTAAACTGTAGTCCCTTGTGTATCATGAATTCCATTTCTTCTCTCCTGTTTAAGGTATTTGCTTCCAATTTTTCCTTGCATCTTTAAATTTTGACACTGGCTATACCTTTCTTATTGTATATGTGATGTCTCCCATATTTAAATAATTTCTATAAACTCTATGAAAATACTTGTTAAATGAGTGAATGACTTAATTAATGGTTCCCAAAAGCATACCTCTATTTTGTTCATAATTGTGAACATAATTTTATCATTTGTCCCCCATTCCTTCTACTCTCTTTTCACCAAGCAACCAATCTTTGGAAAAGGAAACATAATTTTCCAAACATTCGGGTACTTATTTCTAGAAAGGCTCCCAGTATGGTATTCAGCCTAAAGTAGAAGGGGAATAGTGTACATTAGTCTTCTTGAACAATTCCCTCTTAGTTGAATGTAAGGACTTTGCATTTTTGACTATGTTTTTTGCTGTGGACACAGATTCTACCAACAAATAAATCATCTGAGGATGTTATAGATCTCCTTACTTTGCACAGTAGTGCAGAAAAATAAAAATGAAAACTAAAGATATGCAAATTGATTATAATCAATGGGAAAAAACACAGTTGTCCATGAATTAAATATATATATATATATATATATATATATATATATATATA
>NW_019154098.1:25387941-25504097 GCF_002288905.1 Enhydra lutris kenyoni | reverse complement strand
ATATATATATATATATATATATATATATATATATATATTTTACAGGGACTCTTGGGTGGCTGAGACGGTTAAGCATTTGCCTTTGGCTGGGGTCATAATCCCAGAGTCCCAGGATCGAGCCCCACATCTGGCTCACTACTCAGTGGGTGTCTGCTTCTCCCTCCTCCACCCCTACCCTTGCTTGCGCTCTCTCTTTCTCTCTCAAATAAATAAAGTCTTTTAAAAAATTATTACACCATTAAAAACACTCTTACTGGTACACATGTATAGTGAAATGAAAAAGTGAAATTAATATTTAGTTTACTGTAACTTAAAACATTAGACACATTTAAAATTAATTTTTTTTCTTTGTAAAAATTTACCAAGAGTAGTTTGAATAATGCTTGTCTTCTCATTTTGTACCTTACAACACAGTATATTCTTTGTATGCATTGGAGAATTGTCATGATAATTTCTAAGTTCTGATCAGCTTTCAGAATTTTATTCATGGAGCTTTAAATGTCATGAAATGCCTCCAAGAGTTACCTCCATTAGTGTTATTTTATTTATTTATTTTTTTCGCTAATTTCACAACCTTTGTAACAGCATCATCATTTTTGTCACAGCAACTTTTCTCATTTAGGTTGGTAATTTCACTTCACTAAATTTCTTTGGTGAAGAATGGAGTCTCTCAAACTATAGCAATGCCAACATTCCCATCATCTGCTCTTTTTTCTATAACTCCATTTAAATTCCATACAAATTTCATATCCAGCTTTATTTTTGTTTTTTGGTCATGTTCCTCTTTTGATTACTGATTTTGGTAATCTGGCATGTGGGCTTATAACAAGAGATAAGGAGGTAGTACAACCACGACTTTTGTTGTCTGTGCATGAACTAACAGGACAGCAACCAATCATGGACAGACTTCAAAAGAAGTGTTATAGCTGGTCACCAATCATGATGAACATCTGTGATATGCATAGTGATTTGTGGACAGAAGAGCTAGCGGCAAAGTTTATCTTTCTGAAATTATTCACAACATAGTCTAGTAACTGAAATTTAAATAGTATTGTTGAGGTCCTTGCATTATTTAAACTGTGATAACACACAAAACCAAGATTGCCTCCATTCAGTTGTGTTCTTTTATACTTTTGAAAGTGTTTTTGTTGCAGGGATACTACTGAAAACATTACAGCTACTTCATAATAAACTTAAGGCACACTGTACTCTCCCAACATTTCAACTAATCACAACAGGCAATGTCTTTTGGGTTACAAATGTATGTCCTCTTTTGAGGATATGTGTCTCCCTTTCTACCATCCTGCATAAAATCAGGAGAATTGTAAAGTGCAATATATAATGCAATTTTCATGTTTCTGTGCAACCTTATTACTCATATCTGTGCATACAGAAAACAGATGGCCACTAAAGGTAGCTTAAATTCAGGACTGGGGGATGATCCTAAAATGAGAGTTTAAGTCTTAGATCCACATTGATATGTAAGAACTCTACAGTTCGCCCTTATAAATGTTGGATTATTCAAGTACCATAATTTTGTCATAACATGCCTACCTTTGCCATTATTGTTTCCAATTGAAATGTCTAGAAATCATAAGTCCAAATATGTGCAGAAGGTAATCAGGATATATAGCTTAGCCATAAAATGTCAACATTTAGAATATTTTTTGCCATTACCCTATACATTTGTCACCTTATTTGTTTTTGTTGATATCAGATTGTTAGATGGTTTTGAGCAATTTATGTTTTTCCTCTTAGAATATAGGTCCCGTAGTTTTGAAGGTAAGTAATCAATTTGTCTGAATTCCCAGAATACTCTTGTTAGACTCTTACCTTTTTTTAACATTATAATCTTCCTCAGGCAGTCGGAAGAATAAGATTTTTATTTTTTGCCATCATGTCACTGACCCCCCCCCAGATATATATAAAATATAAATTAAAAGGTAAATGCTTACCAATTGCTGCTGATATAAAAGTTTGTTCTTGGGATCCTTTGGAGGAAAAGGAAATATAAAGAGGGACATGACAGAACAAAGAAGAAGAGAAGAGAAAAAAAATAAAAGAAAAAGAGAAGGATGTAGTACAGTCAATCTCAAGTCTTTGGGATATTTTCAGAATAGAAAAAGCAAATATAACCTGCTAATTTGGGAATACCAAAGCTCCTTCTGTCTTTGTCCACTACATTCTGGAAATTTTGGTTATGGTAATGTAAACTGTAGGGTGTTTGTAAAGGATAAACAGATAGACAATGAAAATATGGATACTCTGAAAACAGAACCATTCTTGATTTTGACTGAAGTTCCACATGGAATAAGAGAAAAAAAGTTAGTCTTTCACAAAAGGAGTTAGTCCTGGCTCAATTGGCTATGCCATTGGAAAAGTGAAATGAAACTTGATGTTTTCTCAAAGCATCCACAGCTAGTTCATATTAAATTGTAGATGTGAAGTATTTAACATTATAGCTTATAGAAAAAATATAGAAAAGCAACCCTTGACATATGGCAATACTTCTTAAACAGGATATACCAAGTTCTAAGTTAAAAAATCAAAAGACACCTTTGGTTTAGGAACTGTCAAGCCACAGACTCGGATAAGATATTTTCAACACATAAGCTGACTGTCATCTAGGATATGAAAATAACTCATTCATATCAATAAAAAAAGATAATTAAATTTAAAAAATTGAGGAAGAGGCTTGAACAGACAGTGCTTTACAGAAAGCCAATAAATGAATGAAATATTGGTCAATTTCATCGGTTATCAAGGAAATTAAATTCACAATGAGATACCACTACATACCCACTAGAATAGTTAAATTAAACACTGATAATTCCAATTGCTGAGGCTGATGTGGAACAACTGTTTCTACCATTAAAAACACATGGTGGGTAAATTAGAAAATAAGCACAGGAAAAGATCCTCAATACCATTAGTCATCAGGGAAATTCCAATAAAAACCGCAATTATAATTAAACAGTGTGGAAAAGGCATAAAACAGGCATATGAACCAGTGGAACAGAATAGATAGCCCAGAAATAAATCCACATATATAGTGTCAACTAATCTTTGTGAAGGGTTCTAAGAACACAAAATGGGGAAAGGATAGTTTCTTCAGTAAATGATGTTAGGAAAGGTGGGTATCCATATGCAAAAGAATGAAATTGAACCCCAATCTTGCAACACTCACAAAAACTAACTCAAAATGGTTTAAAAACTTAAATGTAAGAACTAAAATCATAAAACTCCTAGAAGAAAACATAGGGTCTTGGCAGTGATTTCTTGGGTAAGACCTTAAAAGCACAGACAAAAAGAAGTAAAATAATAAATGAGACTCATCAAATTAAGAAGTTTCTACACAGCAAAGGAAACAAATGGAAAAGCCAGCTTATAGAATGGGAGAAAATATTTGCCATAGATTTTTATAAACACACACACACACACACACACACACACACACACACACATTCATTCATTAAGGGTTAATACCCGAAATATATAAGGGACTCATACAACTCAACAGCAAAAAACAAACAAACAAAACAATCCAAATAAAAAATAAACAAAAGACCTGAATAGAGATTTTTCCAAAGAAAATATCCAGATGGCCAACAGGTACATGAAAAGGTGCTAAACATCACTAAATATCAGGGAAATGCAAATCAAAAGCACAAGGAGATACCACTTCACACCTGATACCTGTTGTCAAAAAGTTAAGAGATAAATATTGGTGAGGATATGGAGAAATTAGAATCCTTGTAAACTGTTGGTACAAATGCAAATGTACACCCATTATGAAAAACTGTATGAAGTTTCCTCAAAAGATAAAAAAATAGAACTACCATATGATTCAGCAATCCTACTTTTGGGTATATATCCTAAGGAAATGAAGTAAATTATATCAAAGAGTTATCTGCTTAAATAATCTGGCATAAAAATAAAATTAGAAATAGAAGGCATAAAATATTTCAGTTATGCAACTTGAATTAATTCTAGAGATCTGTATAGTTTGTATATAATCAGCAATGCTGTATTTTCACTAAAATTTTGTTATGAAGATTGTTTCTATTTCCTTGGTGTTAGTCATGATCTTTCCCTTTCATTCATAATTTTATTAATTTGGGTCCTCTCTCTTTTCTTTTGGATTAGTTTGGCCAGTGGTTTTATCGATCTTATTGACTCTTCAAAAAACCATCTTCTAGTTTTGTTGATGTGTTTTACTGTATCTCTAATTTCTATCTCATTGATCTCTGCTCTAATCTTGATTATTTCCCTTCTTGTGTGTGGGGTTGGCTTAATTTGTTGTTGATTCTCCAGTTCTTTAAGGCATAAAGAGAGCTGGTGTATTCTGGATTTTTCAATTTTTTTGAGGGAGGCTTGGATGGTTATGTATTTCCCCCTTAGGACCGCCTTTGCCATATCACATAGGTTTTGGACCGAAGTGTCTTCATTCTCACTGGTTTCCATGAATTGTTTAATTCCTCTTTGATTTCCTGGTTGATCCAAACATTCTTAAGCAGGGTGGTCTTTAGCATCCAAGTGTTTGAATTCCTTCCAAACTTTTTCTTGTGGTTGAGTTCCGGTTCCAAAGCATTGTGGTCTGAGAATATGCAGGGGATAATCTCAATCTTTTGATTGAGATTGATAATTTCAATCTTTTGGTATTGGTCAAGCCCTGATTTATGGTCTATTTTGGAGAAAGTTCCATGTGTGCTCGAGAAGAATGAATATTCTGTTGTTTTAAGGTGGAACGTTCTATTTATATCTATGAGGTCCATCTGGTCCAATGTGTCATTCAATGCTCTTGTTTCTTTATTGATTTTCTGCTTGGATGCTCTGTGTATTACTGAGAGTGGCATGTTAAGATCCCCTAATATTAATGTATTCATATCAATATGACTCTTTATCTTGATTAACAGTTGGTTTATGTAGTTGGCTGCTCCTGTATTGGGGCATATATATTTACAATAGTTAGATCTTCTTGGTGGGTAGACCCTTTAAGAATTATGTAGTGTCCTTCTTTATCTCTGACTATAGTCTTTAGTTTAAAATCTAATTTATCTGATCTGAGAATCACTACCCCAGCTTTCTTTTGAGGCCCATTGGCATGAAAGATGCTTCTCCATCCCTTCACTTTTAGTCTGGATATATCTTTAGGTTCCAGATGGATCTCTTGTAGACAAATTATGGACAGTTCCTGTCATTTTATCCAATCTGCAACCCTGCACCATTTTATGGGAGCATTTAGGCCATTCACATTGGGAGTGATTATTGAAAGATACGTTTTTATTGATATCATGTTGCCTGTGAAGTCCTTGTTTCTATCAATTGTCTCTGTAAATTTCTGTTCTATGACATTCTTGGGTTCCTTCTTCATTTATAGAACCCCTCTTAATATTTCTTATGGCACATACTCTTTTAAACCTTGCCAGTCTTGGAAGTTCTTTATCTCTCCATCCATTTTGAATGTCATCCTTGCTGGATAAAGTATTCTTGGCTGCATGTTCTTCTCATTTAGTGCCCTGAATATGTCTTGCCAGCCATTTCTGGCTTGCTAGGTTTTTCTGGACGGGTCTGACATTATTCTGATGGACCTTTCTCTATACATAAGGAATCTCTCTCCTCTAGCAGCTCCCTAAAGCTCTTGTCTAAAATTATGGTTCTTCAGTCTCACAATCAAGTGCCTCAAGGTCTTTTTAGATTCACTGATCTTGGGTGTTGGTCTTTCTACCTCTAAGACACTGACGCTGGTTCCATTCTCCAGATTGGGAAAATTTTCATGGAGAATTTGTTCAAAAATATCTTCTAGTCTTCTTCTTTCTCCTACCTCTCAGGGATCCCAATAATTCTGATGCTGGAACGTTTCATGGCCTCATTTATTTCCCTAATTCTGTTTTCATGGCTTCTAAGCTGTTTGTTCCAGGCCTCCTTCTGATCGTTTTTCTTTATCAGTTTTTCCTCTAGGTCACTAATTTTATCTTCTGCCTCAGTTACACTAGCTATTAGAATATTTAGATTAGATTGGATCTCCTTGACAGCATTTTTAACTTCTTCTGGGGCAGCTTAATGACTAATACTAAGGAAATAGAAACATTCATCAGAAATTATTATCAACAGTTGTATGCCAATACGTTAAGCAACCTAGAGAAAATAGATGCATTCCTGGAAACCTATAAACTTCCAAAACTGAATCAGGAAGAAATTGAGAACCCAAAGAGACCAATACCTAGTAACGAGATTGAAGCAGTGATCAAAAACCTCCCAAAAAACAAGAGCCCAGGACCTGACAGATTCCCTGGAGAATTCTACCAAACATTCAAAGAATAATAATACCTATTTTCCTGAAGCTGTTTCAAAAAATAGAAACAGAAGGAAAACTTCCAGACTCTTTTTATGAAGCCAGCATTACCCTGATCCCCAAACCAGGTAAAGACCCCACCAAAAAGGAGAATTTCAGACCAATATCCCTGATGAATATGGATGCCAAGATTCTCAACAAGATCCTAGTTAATAGGATCCAACAGTACATTAAAAAGATTACCATAATCAGGTGGAATTTATCCCAGGGATGCAAGGGTGGTTCAACATTTGCAAATCAATCAGTGTGGTAGAACAAATCAATAAGAGAAGAGGGAAGAACCACATGGTCCTGTCAATTGATGCAGAAAAAGCATTTGACAAGATATAGCATCCATTCCTGATTAAAATGATTCAAAGTATAGGGATAGAGGGAACATTCCTCAACTTAATAAAGTCTATCTATGAAAAACCCACAGCAAATATCATCCTCAATGGGGGAAAAGCTGGCAGTCTTCCCTTTGAGATCAGGAACATGACAAGGATGTCCACTCTTGCCACTGTTGTTCCACGTAGTACTAGAAGTCCTAGCAACATCAATCAAACAACAAAAAGAAATAAAAGTATTCAAATTGGCAAAGAAGTCATACTCTCTTCTTCACAGATGACATGATACTTTATATGGAAAACCCAAAAGAGTCCACCCCAAACTACTAGAACTCACACAGCAATTCAGTAATGTGGCAGGATACAAAATCAATGTACAGAAATCAATTCCTTTCATATACACTAACAATGAAAATATAAAAAGGGAAATTAGAGAATCAATTCCATTTACTATAGCACCAAGAACCATAAGATACCTGGAATCAACCTAACCTAAGAGGTAAAGGATCTGTATTCGAGGAACTGCAGAACACTCATGAATGCAATTTAAGAAGACACAAAAAGATGGAAGAGCATTCCATGCTCATGGACCAGAAGAATAAACATTTTTAAAATGTCTATATTGCCCAGAACAATCTATAATTTCAATGCCATCCTGAACAAAATTCCATTAGCATTTTTCAAAGACAAACAATCCTAAAATTTATATGGAACCAGAGGAGACCATGAATTGCTAAGGAAATATTGAAAAAGAAAAACAAAATTGGGAGCATCATGTTGCCTGATTTCAAGCTTTACTATGAAGCTGTGATCACCAAGACAGCATGGTATTGGCACAAAAACAGACACATAGACCAATGGAACAGAATAGAGAGCCCAGATATGGACCCTCAAGTCTATGGTCAAATAATTTTCAACAAAGGAGGAAAAAAAATATACAGTGGAAAAAAGACAGTCTCTTCAATAAATGGTGCTGGGAAAATTGGACAGCTATGTATAAAAAAATGAAACTCGACCATTCTCTTACACCATACACAAAGATAAACTTGAAATGGATAAAAGACCTCAACGTGAGGCAGGAATCTATCAAAATCCTAGAGGAGAACATAGGCAGTAATCTCTTTGACATCGGCCACAGCAACTTCTTTTAAGATATGTCTCCAAAGCCAAAGGAAACAAAAGTGAAAATGAACTTTTGGGACTTCATCAAGATGAAAAGCTTCTGCACAGCAGAGGAAAGAGTCAACAAAACAAAGAGGCAACCCACAGAATGGGAGAAGATATTCGCAATTGACACTACAGACAAAGGAATGATATCCAAGATCTATAAAGAACTCCTCAAACTCAACACACACAAAACAGATAACCACATCAAATGGTCATGATCCCAGGGTCCTGGGATCAAGCCCCACATCAGGCTCTTTGCTCAGCAGGAAGCCTGTTTCCTCCTCTCTCTCTCTCTCTGCCTGCCTCTCTACCTACTTGTGATCTCCATCTGTCAAATAAATAAATAAAATCTTAAAAAAAAGGGGGGGGCAGAAGAGATGAACAGACACTTCTCCAAAGAAGACATACAAATGGCTAACAGACACGTGAAAAAATGTTCATCATCATTAGCCATCAAGGAGATTCAAATCTAAACCACATTGAGATACCATCTTACACCAGTTAGAATGGCCAAAATTAACAAGGCAGTAAACAACAAGTGTTTGAGAGGATGTGGAGAAAGAGGAACCCTCTTATACTGTTGGTGGGAATGCAAGTTGGTGCAACCACTTTGGAAAACAATGGGGGGGATTCCTTAAGAAATTAAAAATAGAACTTCCCTATGACCCAGCAATTGCACTACTGGGTATTTACCCCAAAGATACAGATGTAGTGAAAAGAAGGGGCCATCTGTACTCCAATGTTCATAGCAGCAATAGCCACAGTCGCCAAACTGTGGAAAGAGTCAAGATGCCCTTCAATGGATGAATGGATAAAGAAGATATGGTCCATATATACAATGGAGTATTATGTCTCCATCAGAAAGGATGAATACCCAACTTTTGTATCAACATGGATGGGACTGGAAGAGATTGTGCTGAGTGAAATAAGTCAAGCAGAGAGAGTCAATTATCATATGCTTTCACTTATTTGTGAAGGATAAGGAATAACGTGGAGGACATTGGGAGATGGAGAGAAGAAGTGATTTGGGGGAAATTGGAGGGGGAGACAACTATGAGAGACTGTGGACTCTGAGAAACAAAGTGAAGGTTTTGGAGGGGAAGGAGGTGGGAGGTTGGGTGAGCCTGGTGGTGGGTATTAAGGGGAGCACATATTGCATGGAGCACCGGGTGTGATTCATAAACAATGAAATTTGGAACACTGAAAAAAAATTAAAAAAAAAATTGTTATGAGGGTAGATCTCATGTTAAGTGTTCTTAACATATGCAACAAACAAAACCAAATCAAAACAAAAGACACAAACTTTTGGAGGTAATATATATGTCTGTCACCTTGATTGTGGTGATGGTTTTATGGGTACAGGCATATGTCTAAACTCTTCAAATTGTATACATTACATAGGTGCAACGTTTTGTATATCAGTTATGCCTCAAAATCTGTTTAAAAAGAAAAAGTAAAAGTTGAACAATAGGAAGTGGTGACCAGGAGATAAAATAAATGAAACTCTCATGTGTTGCTAGTGGGAATTCAAAATGGTAGAGCCACATTTAAAAACTTTGTACCATTATCTTACAAAATTAAACATACACTTACCATATAATCTAGCAACTTCTAGTTATTTACTTAAAAGAAATGAATACATATGTCCTATCAGATTAATATTTGTAACAGCTTTATTCATAATATCCCTAAACTAAACTACTATCAGCTACCCAGTTGGAAATGCATTCTGTATGTCCATCCACATTATAATACTAATTGCCAGCAGAAATTGACATTAGCAGCAACATTGATCAATTTGAAAATCATGCCAAGTGAAAGAAGTATCAGGTTACATTATTTCTATTTTTATGACATTCTAGAAAAAGCAAATCATCACAACAAATGGAGATTGCTAACATACCACATGCAAGGAAAATTGACTCCCCTCCAAACCCCCCCAAATTTCAAAGATAATCTAAGTAAATAAGTCGCCTTCTAGTTATATATTAATCCTTTTATTTAATATTTTATTCATTTATTTGACAGAGAGAGACACAGCAAGAGAGAGAACACAGCAGAGGGAGTGTGAGGAGAAGCAGGCTCCCCACAGAGCAGGGAGTCCGATGCAGGGCTCAATCCCAGAATCCTGGGATCATGACCTGAGGTGAAGGCAGACGCTTAAAGGGTGAGCCACCCAGGTGTCCCTACATATTAATCTTATTAAAATAAAAAAAGTCATTTGAGCATTCAGGTGAAATGATTCATTTATTTCTTAGAGGAAAACAATCAGAGTCTGCTCAAATTTTTCCATACCCATATTCAGCACGTGAAAACAGTGGTATAACTTTCATGTTAAAACTTACAGCTAAAGAAGACTGCTAAATATTTTATACCTAGCCAACCTGTCCATCGTTTTAAGGTGGCTACCAAAAAATTGAACATAAGTAATAATTTTCCTGTGGTTCTTCTAGGCAACAAATAGAATGTACCACTCAACCAACCAAGAGATGGCAGAAAATTACTATATAAGGACTAAAAATAAGCATGGAATACAACTGAAGTTAAATATGAAGCAAATATGGGAATTAGGGTAATAGAAAAGGATGTAAACAATTTATACTCTGAAATTATAGAAGTGATCTAATAAAATAATAGGAAAAGAAGGAGAGGAGAAAAAATGTGAGACATTCATAAATATATCTTATGTGAGAAGTTTTTAATGAGTGGTATTAGGTGGAAAGAGAAGCAAACAACAGTGGAAAAGATCTTCAAAGGGTATACTGAAAGATCATAATGATAAGGAACATGATATTTATACTTTATAAAACAATTTTTATTGTAAGTTGAAAACAAAGCCATAATTTAATGTTATCTTACACAATTATGAATTTTTAAAGAGTACAGATATTTAACACATTTATATTTTCCTGTTTTCTTATAAAATAATTCCCTTTGTATATATATTTTCAGTTTTATAATGTAATAGTTCAAACTCAATTCCTACTCTTTTTTATTTAGTTGTAGAATCAAAGATCTTTTAAAGTAGTATTTCTCAAATCAAATTGATTTGATAGAAGAAAATACTTCTCATATCAATGTCCATTTATATTAATGTTATATTACTTAAAGTATACATATATATAGAGAGAGAGTCAGGCATGCACAAATTAAATACAAATTAAATACAAGCAGTATCATAAGACAAAATTCCAAGTAATAAGTATATTACTTAATAAATGTATTGATTAAAATGGTTATTAATGTATTAATGTTAATTTTGGTCATTAAAATTAATATTAATTACTTAAATCATGTTTTGAAAAAGAATTTTAAAGATTGGCTTATTTATTAAAAAGATTTCTTTATTTATTTTAGAGAAAAAGAAAGAGAGATTGAATGTGAGTGGTAGGAGGAGCAGAGAGAATCTTCAAGCAGACTCCATGCTGAGCAGACATGAGGCTGCCAGACATGAGGCTCAATCTCGTGAACCATGAGATCATGACATGAGCTGAAAACCTAGTTGGAGGCTTAACAGATTGAGCCACCCAGGCACCCCTTGGCTCAATTTTTAATGAACCAAAGAAATAACAGCAGACACCAAAGTGAAATATATTCACTTAATTATTGAATGAATATTAAATAACTGAACAGTAAATGAAATATATTTTATTCTTATTAATAGCTTCACAATTAATAACCATTGATTATGATTAAATAATTATAAATTAGCTATTCATTAGTAACTTTACTACTACATTTACTATAAATCAGCTGTTACAACTTGATATGTACAAAACAGGACTCTCTTTAACATATCAGCTTTCATTTTGATATCAGGTAAATTGAAGCTTCTTTTGCATTTGGCTTAGTTTTTCTACCATGTGAAGTGTGTAGTTCTGTTATACCTTTTCATTATACCTCTATTCATAGAATATTAATATGATGTCATGACTTTTCATTTGGTTTACTATGCCCTTTTTTGAAAAAGTCAACGTGAGTTTCAGATTTAATAATGAACAACTCTTTCTATTTTCACATTAGGACAAGACAAAATTAATTTAATGAGATAAACTTATCAAAAGAAAATAAATTAAATGCCGTCACTTTAAATACTTAACAACGGTGGAATTCTAAACCCAAATTTTGGCTATCAGATTGAAAAGGACTGAGAAATTATGGTGTTGCCATCCAGGGGATTGAGAATAAATGCCAGTTAACAAATTATCCTAAAATCATAAAAAATATGGTTCCTTGAAAAGGTATCCTAGATTGAATGACATTGAACAAGATCTTGTGTAGGGTTAATTCTAAATTCAATAATTTATAATTATTTCTGTTACTAGTTCTAAATGCCCAAAGTTTATTTTTTAAAAATACTATTATTCAAAATCCCCAAACAATTTGGCTGCATTTAGGGTCTCTAAATATTTTTTAAGAGTCTCATGCTCTACTGACTGAGCTAGCCGGGCGCCCTGGGGTCTCTAAATATTTTTTTAAATATTTAATGATGTCTCTTTATTTCCTAAGCTCTATCTTTAAAATCCTGACTAACTACTCTCTAAATAGAATAATAAATTGTACCAGCTACTGGGTCTTCGGTGTCACTATTGTCCATATTCTGAAAATCCAGCCATTGAAGCAGCCTTTTTCTGTCAGGAACTCATTACTTAGCAACTAATTATTCATCCTCAATGGTTTATATGTAAAATTATTGTACTTAAAATGCTAAAGTATTTGCAAATTCATTATGCCTGTGTAGACAAGGTCCATCTAACAATTGAAATGCAAAAGTGTTTTAAAATATGTGATCAACTTTTCTATGTGGAGGAGCAGTAGTTAAAAGCACACCACTGAAACCTCAAATTTTATCTTTCACATAACTTTAAGATAACTCCAGAGAGATTAAATTATATAAATTTGTACAGGTCATTCTCTTAGTATATAATTGCAGGAATGTTGTTAAATACTTAAAAGTAAATAAACCTCCTTGACGTAACACAGATTTAGAGAAAACAGTATTTTCAGCTTTTTCCCATTATAGGCATAAAGAAATATTAAAAAATAGATTATGATTTAATATTATGGCACTGTTGCTTAATATACATTGTTATTGCTTCATAAAAATAGATCTCAAAAAGTTAAGAAGTAATTCAGCTTGAAATCAGTGTTGTTTAGTGGCATGCTCAATCCTATAGCTTAAATAGATACTCCATGAAGATGATCATAATGAAAATAGGTAATATACTAGGAATAAAAGAACATCTTGTGAAAAATACCACCAATTTGAAACCTTGTTAACTATTCAAATTTATTTTTCTTCTCACTACACTGAGAATATCTAGAAGAGTAGGTAATAATTCAAGGGAGGTCTTTTCTGTTTCTTCAATTTTTCAAGGACGTTATGATGTTGGAACGTCCATTCTTAAGTTCAAAAGATTTTTAAAATGTCCAGGAAGCTCGTGAATGGCAGGCTTATAAGGATTAAGACTCAAAGTTGAACAGTTGAAGTGAAAATAATGACTTTGATAATTCTCTCTACCTCTTCTTTAAAGCAAGGGGAGGGCTCCACAGTGAGGAAGAATGAAGGTCATAGACAGGAGGTATTTGGCAGCCTTAACTTAACCAATATGCAAATGTTTAAAACATTCTTTTTATAATACTTGGATCAATTACTAAATCAGACATGAAAGGTCTAACTTTCAAGGAAACTAAACTTAGGATTCAGTATGGAGCATTATGAAATAAAAAAGAGTAGCCAGCACTCAGCATGGAGTGTGGTGTTGCATAGTAAGAAAATGGAATTACTTTCCAGTACTGTGGATTTATGATCTGTGAGGAAATGACTTTCAATATGAAAATTTTCAACATTAAATGTTGCCCACTTCAAAGCAAAATTGAGAGGGAAAAAAGGCTCCCAAAAAACTCTGAAGTATTAATTTTGAAGATAGAAAAGTATTAAGATATTTTATGATTTTAGATGATTTTTGTTTTTACAGAGAGAACAATTTTGAAAGCAGTCTCATATGAATTTAGAAATTATTTGCAGGAAGCAAGTTATTTGATCTTTATATTTTATGAAATATACTCTTCAATTAGTGCCTAAATCCTTATTAACTGAGAAACAAGGTGCTTGGGGAGTCAACAAAATATAAAACAAACAGGGCAGTTGTGGTCTATGAATGTCCTAGGGATCAAATACAGCTTTGCCTCTAGTGGAGAATTTTTGGACAAATGGCAGTCTCTCTAAATCTCAGGCTCCTTATTTTTATAATGACATAAGGATACCTGCTTCAGTGGATTTATTGAGATAATATGTTAGTGTCCTGGCACTTTGCAGATATTCAATAAACATTTATTTCCTTTCCTTTAAAAGAAGTAGCTTAGAATATTGAATTGTATGCTAAATGTGATATATGAAAACTTTGCTGTGTTTTCTCTATCTAAAAACTTGGTAGGAAAAATGCCTGGCTAACCAAGAGCATAAACATTTTGATGGTTAAATAAGGTAACAAATTTTAAAGTTTTTCAAAACCTATAAAGGATAAAAGCAATGTAAGTTATTCTCTTAAAATAATGGAATGTTACAGATACAAAAATTTGTAAAGCATACCATTTTATAAAATCTAAACTATCTATATTTCAATAATTTGTCTTTAGAAATAAAAATTTACTTAATATGAGAAAACCATATGTATCTTTCCTGTCACGATCTTTATCAATCACCACCCTCTATACCCATATACAAATAACTACTGGTCTAATTTGATATTCAGAGTTATTACGATTTTCTCTGTACTTGTAGTACATATGCATTTTCCTATAAATATTAACGTGCATATTTTAATTTTGTTAAATGGAATGTGTTATTACCTGTCTTCCTCTATAACTTGATTCTTATTAGATGTTATTTTTTTTTAATTTTTTTTTTTTTAAGATTTTATTTATTTGACAGACAGAAATCACAAATAGGCAGAGAGGCAGGCTCAGAGAGAGGGTGAGGCAGGCTCCCTGCCGAGCAGAGAACCCGATGCGGGGCTCGATCCCAGGACCCTGGGATCACGACCTGAGCCGAAGGCAGAGGCTTTAACCCACTGAGCCACCCAGGCGCCCCCTTATTAGATGTTATATAGTGAGATACCTCTTGCTGATACATAGGATTCAAATTCATTCACTTTAATTTTCCTTTCTTTAAGGAAACTGGGCTGTAAAACATTATATCATATTCTAAACCCAGAAATAGTGAGATAATTATAGTTACAAATTCCAGGGAATAGGACATCAAGGGAAAGAGGCTTTGAGGGTCATACTAGAATTCTGCCTACCATATTGTTCTAATTCAAGAGTCCCCTTGATTATTTATATCCATGTTTTTTATGGAAATTTTAACATTGTCTTACAAAATTTAACAAAAATCTTCTGATGATATTCATTACATTTATATTCAATATGTATATAAAGGATAAATTGACCCTTTTATGATATCATGTTTTCTCCTATCCTCTAAATTTGATATATGAATCTTTCAGTTAAGTATTCATTCTTATATATAGTTACATTATTTTCTCTTTCTCAGTCTTGAGTAATTTTGTGTAGTAATTGCCCTTGGATAATATATTTGTCTTTTTATTTATTTATTTATTATTTTTAAATTTTTTTTATTTTTTAAAATATTTTATTTATTTATTTGACAGAGATCACAAGTAGGCAGAGAGGCAGGCAGAGAGAGAGAGAGAGAGAGGAGGAAACAGGCTCCCCGCTGAGCAGAGAGCCCGATGCGGGGCTCAATCCCAGGACCCTGAGATTATGACCTGAGCCAAAGGCAGAGGCTTTAACCCACTGAGCCACCCAGGCACCCCTATATTTGTCTTTTTAATTCGAAGTTGTGAATGGCATGTTATAAAGCACATTTAAAACTGTTTTAGTTATGTTACATTTTTATTAATTTTTGAAATGCAAAATGCTTATATAAAAGTACAAGTTAAAAGAGATACAGCCCAACACTTTTCACATAGTGAAACCACATTAAAAGCAGTGCCCAAATCAAGAAATGAAACACTAACAGAATCCACGAAACAGTACTAGTTACTCTTTTTACTACTATCTGGCTTCCCTTTTCCTATGTAGAGACTTTTTTTCTTGTAATTGAGATAAAACTCACATAGCATACAATTACCAATTAACCATTTTAAAGGGCATAACTCTAACTTTTTTATCATCTCAGAAGAATACCTTGTGTCTTTTAAGTCATTTCTTTCAGTAATGCTTTGTAGTTTTCACTGCACAAGTCTTTCATCTCCATGGTAAAATTTATTCCAAGGTATTTTTGGATGCTATCCCAATTGGAGTTATTCTATTAATTCCCCTTTTGAATTTTTATATGTTGACCTCATAGTGAATCATGTCATCTATAAATAGGGGTAACCTCCTTTTTCCTTTCCAATTTAAACATCTTTTGTATTTTTTTTCTTGCCTAATTGCTCTGGCTAGGACTTCCAGTTCAATGTTGAATGGCAGTGGTAAAAAACAAGCAGCCTTGCATCATTCCTAATCTTGGGCAAGAAGCTTTTAGTCTCTCACTACCGAGTATAATGTTAGCTTTAATTAATGCTGTTAAGGAAGTTCTATACCTAGTTTATTCATTCTCATTATTCTGTAGTATATTTTTTAATGAAAAGAAGTTCTTAATTTTAGCATGGTCCAATTTTCATGTTTTTTTTCTTTCCTTTCATTGTCATTAATTTCTGTATCTTAAACTACAATCCTTTGCATCAATGGGATCATAAAGATACTAACCTGTTATCTCCCAAGGGGGAAAAGAAAGGCATGACTCTTGTTTTACTGTTTACATTTCAGTCAACAATAACATAGAATTTAGGTTCTTCTCCATATATAATCTAATTGACCTAATATTTTTTATGAAAAGTCCATCATTTCCTTAATATACTGCAGTTTCATCCTGTCATAAATCAGGTGACTTTTTATGTGTGTATTTGTCTATGAAAGAAAGTTTTTATTCTGTTCAACTGAACTTTTCTTGTTTCTTTGTACCAGTATGACACCGTCTTGATTATTAGAACATTAAAATAAGACATACTACTTGAAATGTAAGTCTTCCTATATTTTCCTTTTTTAATATTTTGTTGGTTCTTATTTACCTTTTGCATTTTCACATGAATTTTGACATCAGCTTGTCAGTTTCATACATACAGAATTGAGTCTGGGATTTTGATTTGAATTATACTGAATCATTAATTCATAATAAACTTCATTCATGGGGTGCCTAGGTGGCTCAGTGGGTTAAGTCTCTGTGTTCAGCTCTGGTCATGATCTCAGGGTCCTGGGATCAAGCCCCACATTGGGCTCTCTGCTCAGCAGAGAGCCTGCTTCTCCCTCTCCTTCTGCCTGCCTCTCTGCCTACTTGTGATCTCTCTCTCTGTCAAATAAATAAATAAAATCTTTTAAAAAATAAACTTAATTCACTTCTCATCATTGTTTGCCTTATTATTGTCATATTGTATTTTTCAGTAATTTTAACACAATTCAGTTCTTAATACAGTTCTTTTTTTTTTTTTAAAGATTTTATTTATTTATTGGTCAGAGAGAGAGAGGGAGAGAGAGCAAGCACAGGCAGACAGAATGGCAGGCAGAGGCAGAGGGAGAAGCAGGCTCCCTGATAAGCAAGGAGCCCGATGTCGGACTCGATCCCAGGATGCTGGGATCATGACCTGAGCCGAAGGCAGCTGCTTAACCAACTGAGGCACCCAGGCGTCCCCTTAATACAGTTCTTAATACAAATTCAATTCAATGTGGAAAATCTCTAGCTTTTTAGCTGCTTTTGAACGTTTTTTCTTTCTGTAGTTTATTTTTTCTTTCTGTATTTTAGAATGTATTTATCATATTCACTTAAAGTCCTTGCCATCTAATTCCAATATCTGAACCACATGTGTATTTGTTTCCATTGTCATTTTCCCTTGATGTTCAGTAATGTAATGGCACAATTTAGCCTACCTAACAATTTTTGCTTAATGACATTGTATGTGAAATATATGGAAGACCCAGATGAAATTATCTTCCTCTAAAGAGAGTTTATACTTTCTCTTATTAGGCATAATTGGACTAGACTGATCACAAATTTTCCAACTGAAAGGAGTGATCAGTTTATTCTAAGAACTATTTTGTTTGAGTCTGGATAGCACCTCTAGTAAGGTTCACATAACCTCTATTTCATTTATGTCTCTTCAGTGTTCACTGAAGCCTCTTATATTCTGCAGGTGTAGCTCCCTTCAGGACCATACTGACACCTGGCTCTTTAATAAGCTTGCACCAGATCCTCAGCCCCTGCTGGCATTTCTGACCTTCCTAGATTTTCAACAAGTGTCTATCTTAATATTTTCTCCAATGTATGGTTTGGCAATCTCCTGCCTACAGGCCAAATCCACCATCCTTCTTTACTTCCCCATCAGTTTTTGGTAGTTTAAAGATTATGAACTGCTCATATCTATTATAATATAGGAAAATAAAGTAAGAATAATACTTTAGAATACATGAAAATTATATTAAAAAATTAGTATCCATAAATACAGTTTTATTGGAACCCAGACATACCTCTTCATTTTAGTTTTGTATAAGGCTTCTTCTCCATTATAGCTGCAGAATTGTGCAATTGAAACAGAGGCTATATATGGTGTTTTCTCTACACTGCTGCCCATGGCACTAAAAACTGTAGTGAGAATGTATGACATGACACCATGTGAGTGCTGCATGTTTCACCTGTCTGTGTGAAAAAAAAATTTTTTTCCAGATATATCAAGTCTCTCTGTAGATCAGCATCAGTAGATGAGCCAGTGAAATCAAATTTTTTTAAAGATTTTATTCATTTATTTGACAGAGAGAGATCACAAGTAAGCAGAGAGAGAGGAGAAAGCAGACTCCCTGCCAAGCAGAGAGCCCGATGCAGGACTTGACCCCAGGACCCTGGGTTCATGACCTGAGCTGAAGGCAGAGGCTTAACCCAGTGAGCCACTCAGGTGCCCCTAAAATCAATTTTTAAGATAGGGAACACAGGCTTTGAACTCCTATTAGAGAAAATGTTTCCCTTTAAAAAAGAATTCGATTCTGATATTTAACATATTTTTGAAAACTAATTTAAAAACTAATGTTAAAAAATTAATTACTAATATTAAAAAATTAAAAACTAATGTTCAAAATAATTTAACAGTATTTTTGAAAACTTACTATATTTTAAATTGAATCAGTAATATTTCTGGATATTTCCTCTTTCTCTTGTCATAGAAGTCTCTATATAATATCCTCACTTTTGATTCTTAGCCCACAAAGACTAAAACATTTATTACCTGACCCTTTACAGGAAAAAAAAAAAATTAAACCATGCACTAATGGGTCCTCTATACTAGTTGTTTTTCCTCTATACTGGTTGTTGTTTTTCAAGGATGCTAACAATTTCTGCACTGTGACTTGGTTAGAATGACCTTATAATATATATATATTCAAATATCTGGTAATGCAAGTCTGTACTTGTTGTTTGTATCTTTAATATTTTAAAAGCTATTGTAAAATCACTATAAAATCCAAATAATATTGTAGTAGCCTTGAAAACTGAACTCACTGGAACTGTAGCCTACAAAGGCCACTGTAACTTAACACCTGAATATAGCCCAGGCTGAGTATCTGCTAAATATAAAAACATCAACATTCACCACAGGCTTTAAAGGTCGACATACTTAATCTTCATAATACAATAATGAAAACTTCCAAGACACAATTCAAAATATTCATTATATGGGGGCCCTGGGTGGCACAGTTATTCAAGCATTGGACTCTTGGTTTTGGCTCAGGTCATGAATTTAGGGTCTGAAGATTGAGCCCTACGACAGGCTCTGAGCTCAGTGGGGAGTCTGCCGGAGTTTCTCTCTGTCTTTTTTAATATTAAATAAATATTAAAAATTCAACATAGGAAGATCCAGGAAAATCTCAATTCACATAGAATACACAATCAACAGATGCCCAACATTGAGATGGCACAGATGTTGAAATTATCTGACAAAGACTAAATATTCCAACAAGGAAGTACTAATACACTTGAAATAAACAAGAAGAGAGTATCTATGAGGAAACAGAAAATGTAGAGAAATGAGATGGAGATATATTATTAAAAATTACAATAACAACAATAAAACCTATTGATATAGGTACCTATAGTGATGGCTCTAAATTCATCCTCTGTTTGAATGAGACTAAGAAATTGAAATTAGGCTGAGAACTTTTTATTTCTCACTTACCATAAAATATTAATACTCCAGAATTAGTATATAAGAACTTCTCTAATTTCTTCTTCTAAGTATAAATTCCTATCCATATACAAGATATTCTGATTTGGGGGTAAGAGATGGCCATAAAAATATATTTATCAGCCACCTAGGATATTTCTGATACATGTTTATAAAGACCGCACTGCCTTAAATGACTCCTGATATAAAGATCATTCTTGTGAAATTCTATTGATTTATATTTCTTTGGTAATTATAAATGCACTTCTCTTCTTTAGAGACTCATTTCATACCACCCCCTTTGTGCTTCCATGCCTATATTTGTTACAGTTAACAATTAGGATATGTTGACTTGGAATTACTTTAAAAAGTAAAAAAAAAAAAAGAAAAGAAAAAGAAAAATTGGTGTCAGATTTGGAAAACTGCACTGAGGAATTAAGAAGGGTTAAACTGAAGCAAAACATATTTGGGACTTATAACTCACCTTAATAAAAGAAATGTCCACTGTATTATAAGTGAAGTGCCTTATCTAATTTATTTTATGTACTGATTTTCAAGTATAGCTAATGGTCTCTAAGCAGATAACTGTAGAATGTTAGACTATGTGAAATAATGTGTGAAAGATTGAAGTAGGATTGTGATTTGTCTTATAAAAATAGATATATTTATTCAGAGGTGCATGGGTGGCTCAGTCAGTTAAGCACCTGCCTTTGACTCAGGTCATGATCCCAGGGTCCAGGGATCAAGCCCCATGTCCAGCTCTCTGCTCAATGGGGAGACTGCTTCTTCCTCTCCCTCTACTGGCTGTTTCTCCTGCTTGTGTTCTCTCACTTTCTCTCTCTCTGTCAAATAACTAAATAAAATCTTTAAAAAATAGAAATATTCAGGTCAGACTATTTCAGTTTGTTCAGATATGCTTGCCATGAGATTATTATGGATATGAACCCTGTAACTTGTTTTATGTGTTGACAAAATGATGAGACTGTGGACTCATTTATATATCTATATATATCAGAATATCAGTTACTCTGTCTCCTCACTGCCCTAGCTACTGAATCAGCAGTATAGAACTAACAGTATGCACATAAAGTGCATATGGCCAAATAATAACAACATCTACTGTGTTTTTATTCTGTGTCATGATTTTGATTCACCATTTTTTAAAATTCTCTCAAAACCCTCTAAGGGTGTTATTTCTATTTTATATGGTAGATAATATGTGTTCAGGAAAATCCTGTAATGTTTTAAAAATCACGCAACTTATATTTGAGTTATTTAATCACTGATGAGTTTGACTACAAAATTTGTCTTCTTAATATCTTATACTGCTTCATGTATTAGGAGAGCAGAATGACTACCCAATCTGTCGAAAGAAAGATCCAATTCTTTCTCCAAGTTATCATGTCATGTTCTTAGTAACTGTGTGTTCATGGGAATAGTATGTTAGTCTAATCTACTGAGATACTTAAACTTAGAAGGAATAACAAACTCCTGGACTACAAATACCAAACCCAGGAGCTCAAGACAAGTTATCACACAACTTAGAATTCTATAAATGTGTTTGATGAAAAGGCATTCACTAACTCCTAATGTAGAATATAGAAGTTTAAAATTTTTTTTGTAATTTTAATATGTACTACTATGTAATATTCATCTCTTAAAACTCCATCTTCCAGTATGATAGACAACATTATCTCTTCTTTTTTTGTGACAAACCCTCAACAATTGAAAATAATTCCCATTTCATTTTTTTTCTTCTCCACATTATCTTCCCTTTTACATTAGATCTGACTTCTGTATCTGACTCAGTATTCTTGTCTGGTGTGCCTTGGCACACAACTGCAATCTACATCCTTCCAATATCAAGCCTATCCAGACATAAATTCAATACTCCAAAAGTGTTCTGGCTAGAGTTGCAATTATTTTTGGTTCAAGATTTTTTGTTGAAAAGAATGAAGCACAAAACAGTAACTGCCTTAGTATAATAGTACATGCATAATGTACCTGCATAAGTGTATGCCTTTTAGTTTGGGAGTGTCATTTGTGTTTGGATACCATTTTTTCTTTGCTTTTGAGACTCAGGGTTACAGACTGGAGCCAAGGATTAAGGAAGTATATAGTTGATTTTATTCTGTCCTCCAGACTTTATCTAAACTTTAGTCTTTTATTTCAGGAAAAAGTGATTTTTAGGGTACTGACAAGTTGACCTGCTAGTTAACCAGAAGGCCAATGAGACCAAATCCTTATGTCTCTTTGGTAAAAATCGTATTTTTATTGTATATTTTATATTTGCTTTATTATAAAAAATAACCATGGTGGTCCAGGTACGTATAGTCCCTAAATTCTAACTGCATCTTTAAAATAGAATCTTAGGATATAATCAGAATCTGGTTTGCATCTTATATTTAACCTCTGTAAAGGTCCTTGAGTGTGAGCTCTTGCTACCTATTTCTAGGATGCATGAGTGAAAAATAGGAAATCTCTTATAGTCCTTTTCTTCATTTCCTTTGTCTTACAAACACACACACACACACACACACACACACACACACACACACACCCCTTAGAGATGGGATGATTTTCAATATTGTTGCATCATTTTGTTAGAAGACATGAGATGGAAAGGATTAATCTTAAGTCAGTCCCATCTCCTTGACTGTCACTGGTCTCAAACTACTTATTTGTCATAGGCTTTAATGAGCAGATTTGTTTAAGCTGGTGATTCTTCAAACAGTATGATTCCACCCACTGTCTCTCACTGATCCAATATTACTAATAGAGTAGAAAAGGTTGTGATAAGATTGCTAATTATGTTACACATGCATAAACTGGTTACCTTGTTTTACATTCCTTTCCTTCCCATTTTCTCAATAAAATCAGCCTCTTTCTTTCACAATGTTTGTGGGCACCTCTGGATTCTTTTAAAAATATTTTAATATTTCTTTGCCTAAAAAAGACTTTCTTATTCTTGTTTTACTTGGGAGAGAGTAGGACGGAGGGTTAAGTGCCCAAATTTTAGAGTTGAGTTGTATGGGTTTGATTGTGAGATCTACTGATGACAAGCTATTTAACTTTGGCTACATTCTATAATCTCCTCAAATCTGAGCTTATTCATCTATAAAAGAGAAAACCTACATTAACTAGATCAGATGCTTAATTAATAATTATTTTTATATGTTCAGTATTATGATAGTCCTTGGCACATGGAACGTCCTCAGTAATTTTTAGACAGATGGATATTTTTTAACTTGTCTATTTGTTATTTATTTGTCTTAGTGAGAAGAAAATTGAATCCTTTTTAAACATGAGGAATTTTAAATTATGAGTGTAAAATGATTGCTATCTATTTGACTAAAAAGGCTTAATAAATCTTTACATTGAAAATACATATGTAGGGGCACCACATACATATGTATGTGGCTCAGTGGGTTAAAGCCTCTGCCTTCGGCTTGGGTCACCATCCCAGGGTCCTGGGATCGAGCCCCACGTCGGGCTCTCTGCTCAGCAGGGAGTCTGCTTCCCTTCCTCTCTCTCTGCCTGCCTCTCTGCTTACTTGTGATCTCTGTCTGTCAAATAAATAAATAAAATCTTTAAAAAAAATATGTAATTTTAGGTAATTACATAAGTCATTAGAGAACAAAACCATGTTAACAGTAAGTCACTAGGTGATGCATGCTTCCTAATATTATATTGATCTTTTAAATTGTGAGATTTATTAAATATTTTTCAAAAGTACTAAAAGTAGTTCATAGTACTCTGGGGCCACAAAAACAATGCATCCACCAATACTTAGAAGAATTGTCACCATATTTAACCATATCTTCTGTATCAGTCTTTCTGTAAGGAGCATAAATTATTCATATTTCTCAATAGATGAGCTGAACTCTTAAATTTGAATTTAAGAGTTAAATTGAATTTAAGCCTGAACTTTTAAATTCAGTTCTCTAAGAAAATGACAGGTTTTCTTCAGATCCTTTCTTCCTGTCTGGGAAGTTCAGCTACAAACATCTGGATAATTGGAAAGGCTAGAAATACTTTTTGCTTTTTCATTGTTTTTCTAACTTGAAATTATTTGAGTACAAAACATTTAAAACTTGAGTGTACTTAAATGAGTTACTAATTAACTTGAATTAACAAAGTCTTTCTTCCATTTTTCTTGGTATATATCAGGAAACTTTTTTCTGTGAAAGGCCAGGTAGTAAAACATTTTAATTTTGTGGGCCATAAGGTCTTTAAAAGCTATTTAATTCTACCTTTGTAGTGTGAAAGCAGCGAAAAACAATATGTAAATGAATTAGTGTGGCTGTGTTCCAATAAACCTGTTTACAGACAGAGGCAACCTACTGGATTTGATCCACAGGCCTTAGTTTACCAAGCTAGTCTAAATCAAGCCCAAATTGAAGATCACAGAAGTGCCAGATTTCTTGTGAAAAACAACTTCTACTTATGTAGGGAGAATTATTAGGGCTGTGCCTATCTACCTTTTACTCAAATTTATGTGATATTCTCTAAAACAGCAAGCAAAAGGACAAAGAGTTGAACAAAGGACTCACTATACCTTGTGCTAGTCTTTGTAACACTTACTTTCCCAGTCAGGGCATAGATTTGTTCAGTTTCAGAGCCATAGTTAGAATAATTGTTTCCAGGCTCCCAGTTTCTCTATGGTATTGATACTGGGTAGGAGATTGTAAAATTCCTCCATTCTAGTCTTCTCCACGGAAAATTCAAGAGAGAGCCTGGATGGAAAGTTAAAGAAGCAAAGGTTTTATTTAGCAAAGTGAAAGTACACTCCGAAAGTGTGACAGGACTGACCAGAGAGTGGATAGCAGTCCACTGGTTTCTGCATTGTGTACTTTTTTTTTAAACATCTATTTATTTATTTATTTTAGAGAGAGAGAATGAGTGAGAGGGACAGAGAGTGAGGGGGAGAGAATCTTTTTTCTTTTCTTTTTTTTTTTTTTTTTAAAGATTTTACTTGTTTGACAGAGATCACAAGTAGGCAGAGAGGCAGTCAGAGAGAGAGAGGAGGAAGCAGGCTCCCTGCTGAGCAGAGAGCCAGATTAGAGGCTTTAACCCACTGAGCCACCCAGGCGCGCCGAGGGTGATAGAATCTTAAGCAGACTCCATGCTCAGGGCCAAGCCTGAGGCAGGGTTTGATCTCATAACCCATGAGATCACCATCCATGAGATCATGGCCTGAGCCAAAGCCAATTAAGAGTCAGATGACTCTTAATGACTGCACCACCCAGGCACCTCTGCATTGTGTCTTTTTATGGAGGCCTATTTGGTTTCCTCATCTTGTCAATATCACACCACCCTCTGGATCTGCCTTGGTTTTTCTCTGCTTCAAGCATGTTGTTCATGCTTGTGTCCACCACCTTCCCATAAGTACCTAAGGGAAACCCACAGAGGGCCAAAATAGAAGCGCAAATGATATTTTAATGATATTATAACAGCCTTAGGGTTACTGGTAGACAAGGTTTTCCTTAAGTGCACATGCTCCAAAGTTGGGGCCATACCCTGCAGTGCATGCCTTGCGATTATCAGGCTGTGCTAAACAGCAAAAGGGGTTAGAGTAAGGGAGAAGGGGTGGTCCCTGGCAATTTCCTATCTTCCTTCCTTCTCTCTCCCTTCCTGCACATGTCTATCTGTCAACTCTAGCAGTATCAAACCCAAATACAATCTTATATTAGAATCCTCCAAATGTTACATATTTTTCTTTAGTGTCGCTTTAGATCAAAATAGCTAATACTTTCTTGTTTTATCCTGGGAAAATCAGCAATATGCCTTGGCCGTTATTATCCCAAGGTTGACTAAGGCAGTGTACTATTAGTGTCCTTAACAAGTCCTCAAGAGGGGCACCTGTGTGGCTCAGTCATTAAATGTCTGCCTTCGGCTCAGGTCGTGATTCCAGGACACTGGGATCGAGTCCCGCATAGGACTCCCTGCTTGGCGGGAAGCCTGCTTCTTCCTCTCCCACTCCCCCTGCTTCTGTTCCCTCTCTTGCTGTGTCTCTCTCTGTGTCAAATAAATAAATAAGAAGTCTTTAATAAGTCCTCAAGAATCTTAAATTTCCCCGAGATTCTACTTTTACGTGTATGACTTTGATTTGTTTTCTGAAGAGGAGAGTTAACTAAGATTGATTCCATTTATCTACTGGTACTTCTAGTCAAAAAGGACATAAATCTTCCAAAGAAAAGGAACAGTTTTGTCAATATAAATTATATTACCTACAACATGATTTATACAGAGGAGTTAAATCCCTTACTCCAGACATTCTAAAATATGTTCAAAATTTTGCAAGGACAGTAATTAAGGGTAATTCGTAGTAACTCCAGGTCTCTGTGGCTACTGAGGGCAATAGGTTCTCAACATTTTGAAATCCTTAAGTCATTCACTATATGACTTAAGCTAACTACTCTATAACCTAATCTCTTCCTTGGATGCCATGATATTAACACAGTCCTTTGTGATTTAAAACTAGCTCTTCAGCAGTCTCACAGTGTAGCCTACCATTTTATTCATCATGGGTCTGGACATGCCCTTAAATTCTGACTCAGTAAATGGAAATTACATATACTAATAATGGTATGCAATGGCAAAAGAGTGTGCATCTTATCTAGATGTGGGCAGCTAAACTAATGAAACCTCTGCCATCTTGGTTTAATGTCTTCTTCAAACATGATAGTCTTCTTTCTGTAAAATCTGTTTGGTCACTGAAAATACATGTTTCTTTGTAAATAACTTTCTTTTGTAAGACTTGCCACCTATAAAATATTATTTTCTCCCTCTTGCAAGTCTGTTTATTATTGTAATACTCGTACTCCTTTTCCATTACTTGAAGATGGGAGAACTCATGACACTCTACTTCTATTCGCAAGCTTCATATACCTCAGAAAGATTTATTAGAATCTTCTTTAGAAAAACTGAATTATTCTTTGGTTGATGGCTCAGATCTTAAAACTGAAACAGAAAAATATTAGAAAGGATCAATGGTAGAATATGATCCATTGTTGTAGCAAACTCTGCTCAAATAATGGAAATCATTACATTGACTAAAACTTGCCAATTAGATAGACACAAGAGAGTTAATATATATACAATGATAGTAGATATCTTTTGGGGTAGTCTATGTTTTTAGAATGCTTTGGAGACAATGAGGAATTCTTTACCTCAACAAGAACTCCGGTTAAGTAAAGAATGTTCAAATTCTCTAATTCTTAAGGACATGAAAATTGTAAAGATAAGAATGCATGTAAAGTGGGATAAAATGGAATCTAAAAACAATTTCCAGACCAAAAATATTACTGAACAGGCAGATTTCCATTCAGATAGGTCCTAGTTAGGGCACCTGGGTGGCTCAATTGATCGAGTGTGTGACTTAGTTTCAGTTCAAGTCATGATCTCATGGGTCAGGAGATTCAGACCAGTATTGGCATTGGGCTCCCTGCTCAGTGGAAAAATGGCTGGAGAGTCTCTTCCTTTGCCCCTCCCCCCACATGCTCGTATACTCTCTCTCTCTCTTTCTCCCTCTCCTACTCTCAAATAAATAAACAAATCTAAAGAAATAAAAAAGAATTCTTTAAGTGGGGCCTCAAAGTTATGAAACTCAAAAAGACCAAATCTTTGGAGAATTTCAGTGAGGTTATTGGATAATGCCAGCAACTGAGTAGGAAAAAAGAGTTCTGGGAGAAATCTGAGTACAAAACTTCATAAGAATAATTTCTTATGTTTTTAGAAGGGCTACTTAATATTACCAGAGAAACTCATATGTTACAATAATTTATAGGAAATTTCTCACTTGAGCAAGGACAAGTAGAGCAGTAAACCTTGGTGAAGGAGATTTATTAAAATTGCTGATGTGTAATGGTAACAAATTCTCCCAGTTTTGTCTGTCTAATTTTCCCCTTAATTTGTGAATTATTTTTTGGCACTTACTTCATTTCAGAACTTGAAAGATGTCATCACGTTGTCAGTCTTGTTGCTCTTTTAAAGTAATATGTCTGTTTTCTTTTGACTGCCTTTAAGCTCATATCCAATTTTGATTTTCAACAATCATAATGTGTATAGGTGATTTTTACTATTTTACTCTTAGCTTTCATAGAAACTTCTTTAATATGTAACTTAGCAATACAAAAGTTTTGGCAATTATCAAATATTGCTTCCTTCCCAGCCCTCTGACCAGCATTCTCTCTTTTCTCCATTTTTGGGACTTTAATTTCACATATATTAGAACTTCACATCTAGTTTCATATTTTTCCTGTGGTCCATTGAATTTTCTACTTTTTCTTTCCACTATTTAGCACTACTATTTTCTAATAAACTAGCTCCTCATTTATAAAAATTATTCTTTACAGTGTCCATTCTGCTGTTAATCTTTCAAAGAGTTATGAATTTTAATTACTATGTTTTGTGGTTTAAGAAATTTCACTGGAGGTTTTTTTTTTTTTTTTTTCAGGGAGTTGAGTTTTGTGAGAAAATTCTGCACTTTTGGTCTAATTTCCTCAACATATTATTCATATTCTTTCTCTGTAAATTTTAATAAGAAGGTCATCTGTGGTTCTATTTCTGTTGTCTGTTTCATTCTTCTCCCTATATCTTTGTTAGCCTAATTTTTTAACTGATTTTTTTGATAACATAAGTAAAAAATTTTACAGTATCAAATGCTGTCATTAATCTTCATCCGTAGGATTTCAGCCTATCCTCTCACAGGTAGAAGGAATAGGAGATCACTTTAGTTAAATAAAGATTTAATCTCAATCAAGGCTGATTTGCATTTTTTAAGGGCTGTATCCACCTCTCTTTCAGTGCTGTGCTAGGATATAACTCTCTCTCCAGGCATCAAAAATTAGAGTGCTTTAATTAATAAGATAACCTTTTTAGTACCATTTAAGTCTACCTCAGATTCCACTGTGCTTTTAAGAAGCTTTTGTTGAAGTTTTTAGCTTCTTGCTCTGTGCAATTTAAGAATTTTTAAAATGCCAGGAGGAGAAACCATAAAGCAGAAGAATCACTTCTTTGTGGCTCTCTTCTCTCCTGATAGCCTTAGGAGTTCAAATCCAATATTTTTTCTTGCCGATCCCTTGAGTCTACCAAGAGCAATGCAAGATTTCCTGTGGTTAGCCATGGTCATTTTTCTTGATTCTTGGCTTCTTGCCCTGTGTCAAAAATCAGCTAACACCCTAAAGGGAACAGTTGTTTAAATGAAGTCTTACTTTCTTTCTCTGACCTTAGCCCCTAAAATCTTGGCTTCCTTAGACTCTATGATATTTTCAAGCCAGATTTCTAAAATTGGTCTCAATTACTTCATGTTAGCTGAAAGAATAAGTGGAGACTTGTGCTAGGCCTGTCTCTACCTTACAAAAATGACTGTGCCTTTCTTAAATATTTTTAAAGCATCATTTTCTTTCAGTTCAGAGATCTGACAATTAACTGTAAGATGCAACAGCCACTGGTTCTTTCTACAGCAGTATGTCATTAACAACACGTTCACAGGGAAGACCATAACTATAGAAAGAGACTCTAAAATTATTAAACTAGCCATTGTACTTCCCAATTATAAAATAGTTATCTGTACAAATTTTTGTGCTAACCAGGTTATCTCTCTATAAACAAGGCACTCCTTGTAAACTCAGTTATATAAATCATTGCACCTAATGTAAATGTCCTTTCAGTTTCTATTTATTTCTCCACTAAAATTATTTATTCAGTTGTAAGGATAATTTATACGGCTTCCCAATTTTGGTATGTAATTTTGAATTCTTTTGTTGTGTTATCAAATTAGTTATGTTTTCCAAACAAATTAAATTCTTCCTTCTAAAAATTTTCTGGTGAGGTCCAAATAATAATAAAAAAATAAAATTAGAGTTAACTTTTGCAGAAAAAAAAGGATGAGAAGTTGAATTTATGGTAACCTGACAATACTACCATGGGCAAAAGTAATAATAGAAGTAACCGTGATGTCATAAACTGGTTATTTATCTGACTCTCCACCATTCTTACATCACTTTTGTGAAAAAGTGACTTATCAAACTGATATCGTAGGAACTGACTCCTAAAGGTTAGCTGCATCCTTTTGAAATAGGAACACTAGTAACTTTTGGCAAAAAATGCCATTTCTCTAATAATGCAACCAAACCATAATAGAACAAGAAACAAATTTTTTCAGCATGAAACAGAAATTTTCTTAGTTAATATGATCAGGACCTATAATAGGTCATTCAGAGAAGACTTGCGTTAAAAAGATACATTAAAAAAATAGACAAATTATGGGGTACCTGGGTGGCTCAGTGGGTTAAAGCCTCTGCCTTCGGCTCAGGTCATTATCCCAGGGTCCTGGGATTGAGCCCAGAGTCGGGCTCTCTTCTTGGCAGGGAGTCTGCTTTCATTCCTCTCTCACTGCCTGCCTCTCTGCCTACTTGTGATCTCTGTCTGTCAAATAAATAAATAAAATCTTTTAAAAAAATAGACAAATTAAATGAAAATTTATTTTAACTTTAAACATGGAATCATATTTATTCATGAATCTGTTACTTAATACTCTGCTTTTAATGTGTAGCTGTACCATCTTTCCTGAATAAATCACACCTATAATTGATGGACTTTTATTTAAAGTGGAGGAAGCATGTAAAGATATTTTCAGTCTATGCAGAATAATCTACACAGAATCTTTGTAAAGGTAAACATTTTTCTTAGTTTGTGATCGACTTTTAAACCATTCATTGGACTCTTTTTAGTGACATGAATATATCATGATTTTTTAAAAAGCATTCAATTTAGTTTTTCTTTACAAATGACAAAAGTGTTTTCACACCAATATTTATTTGGTTCATAATACTTTATTAAAATGTGTCTTAGTCCATTTAGGCTACTGCAACAACATACCTTAGACTAAGTGGCTTATAAACACAGAAATTTATTTCTCATAGTTCTGGAGGCTGAAAAGTCCATTATCAAATTCTGGGCAGATTCAGTGCCTGGTGAGCACCTGTTTTCCTAGTTCATACTCAGACATCTTTTCTCTGTGTGTTCTTATGGTAGAATAGGTGAGGGATTTCTTTGGGATCCCTTTTATTAGGGCACCTATCTCATTTATGAGGGTGCTAATCACCCTTTCAGAAGCCCTACCTCTCTATACCCTCACACTGGGGACTAGGTTTTAACATACACATATTCGGGGATACTACATTCAGTCTAGAGCAAAATGCATAGTTCTAAAATAAAACACAATTTACAAAATTTACTTCAGAAATGAAAACAAATGACGTTGGGAAGTATTCACTCAATTTGTGTGAATACTTGTCTACTTTTACTTCATAAAGTAGAGCTCTGTTACTTCCATGGTCCCTGTGAACTAGAAACTAGTGTTTTCCTGTCATTCAGCCAAATCCTGAGGTGTTTCTTGATATAACAAGATAAAGAATGAGCAGTTTGTGAGAATGTGTTGAGAATGGCAGTTTTTGGAAGAAGAGGTGCAGTTACTGGACTGGGTGGTTTATAGAAGGTGCTACACAGACATATCAAGAACAAGGATCAGAGACAGGTCAGGAAAGTAGGGATCATTAACATATGTGTCATATTTGCAAAACTTGTATATTCATAAATTTCCCCTTGTTCAGTGTTATGGAAAACTTAATATGATTAGAATTTCAACTTTTATTTATCCATGTTATATAAATGGGTTACAGTTGGCTCTCGTATATTGGTATCCTGTCTTTTACTTCTGCAGAGTAGACTTATACCCATTAGTTCATCCAAACTCAAATTTTTACATATGTAGTTATTTTAATCATAACTCCAAAAAGTTGATTTTTAACAATTTAGAGCTAATGGCTTTGCATACCTCACAAAAATACACCTAACATTTTTGGGCTATAAATTACCCCAACCTTTGGGCTATAAATTACCTGAGGTCTTTTACTCAGACTCCTCATGATCTGCTTGGTGATATCACCTGGATTCTTTGAATCCCCTTCTCTCCTTTACCCTCTTTCTTTTCTAGGCCACATTCTAGGTGGTCATTTTCTCTGAAGGGTCTCAAGCTATGAGGGCTTGCCCACATATAGATCTGTCAAAACACCCCCCCACCCCGACTAAAGCTTTTTGTGCACTGTTGCCATCTTGTTGTCAGAACCTTTTCTTGATCAGTCCCTAATTCTCTTCAAACTGATGACTTTCCACTTCAGTAATACCATTTTAAGGTTTGAATACCATTCTGTACTCACTGATGAGGAGTATTTGTTTGATAAAGAATGAAGCCTGTAGCATGGTTCTAAGAGAGAAAACTTCCTCTATTTCATATGCTACAATATTCACCCTGGATCTTCTAAGCAAATTGTAGCATGGAATTACCACTGATTATTAGTGCAATCAAGAGTGCCAGAACACTAGAAATTTAAAGTTAAAAAAAAAAAAAAGAAACATTTTTAACTATCACATGTAAAGGAGCAATCCTCAATGAGATTTGTAGCCACTGGACCCATTGGCTTCATCAGTATATCTAGAAACTGAGCTCTAGTTCCAGTAATGACAAAATAATTTATATCAAATTAACTGTCACACAGGAAACAACTATACCCTTGGAATCAAGAAAAGAAAACTACCAATGAACAACAAAACAGCTATGTTAGAAACAAGGAAATGCAGATAATTTGACCTTTGAAATAGGATATCACAGGATGAAGCCCACATTTATAAGACTTATGTCCTGATGTCATGCCCCAACCCACAGTAAAAGAGATTAGAACACAAACAGAAAGATCCAGTCATACTATGAGAAAGTCAGACAAAAGGATTAGGAATGCCAGAATATCTGAAAATTAAAGAAGAACAAATTTTGGAGAAGCCAGAAAGAGAAAGAACCAAAATAAAAACTAATATAGTCTTAAAAGCAACTAGGGTAAAGTCTTAAAGGCAACTAGGGAGGGGGGAAAAAAAAAAACTTTTAATACATATGGAAAAAAACAACAGAAATAACACCTGGCTAAGCAGAAACAACGGAGGCAAAAATATGATGAATTATAATCATTAAAGAGGCAATTTTTTAAAATGAAAAAAACATTGTCAATTTAGAATTCTATACCCAGTGAAAATGTATTTATAAATGAAAGTGTAATAAAATACTTTAGAGAAAAGAACATGAATTTGTCTTCAGGAGACCTGAATCAAAAGAAATACTGAAGATAAATCTTCAGAATGGAAAGGAATGAAACGATCTACAAAACTAAAAGGCAGCATATAGAATGTGAGAAGTTACTTACAAATGATATATCTGATAAAAGGCTAGTATCCAAAAACATGTTAAGAACTCATAAAACTCAACACTAGAAAAACAAATAATGGAATTAATAAAATGGGAGAAGACATAACAGACATTATTCCAAAGAAGACATATAGATATCCAACAGACACATGAAAATCTATTTATCATCACTGACCATCAGGGAAATGAAAATCAAAAATAAAATGATATTTCACCTCACACCTGTCAGAATGGCTAAAATCAACAACAGAAGAAACAACAGGTGTTGCTGAGGATATGGAGATAAAGGAATCTTTTAGCACTGTTAGTGGGAATACAAACTGGTATAGCCACTGTGGAAGACAGTATGGAGGGTCCTCAAAAGGTTAAAAATAGAGTTACCCTATGATCCAGCAATTGCACTCCTGATATTTCCCCCCAAAACAGTAATTCACAGGGATACATGCACCCCCATGTTTATAACAGCATTATTTACAATAGCCAAGATATGGGAATAGCCCATGTCTGTTGATAGATGAATTGTTAAAGAAGATGTAACCCCCCCCCCCCCACACACACACACAATGAAGTATTCTTTAGCCATAAAAAACGAATGAAATTTTGTCATTTGCACTGACATGGGTAGAGCTAGAGAGTATAATGCCAAGCTAAATAAGTCAGTCAGACAAAGATAAATATCATATAATTTCACTCGTATGTAGAATTTAAGAAACAAAATAAATGGCAAAGGGAAAAAAGAGACAAACAAAGAAACAGACTCAAATTTTAAAGAACAAATTGAGGATCACCAGAGTGGAGGAGGTTGGAGGGATAGATTAAAAAGGTGATGGGGACTAAAAAGTACACTTGTGATGAGCACAAAGTGATGTATGGAATTGCTGAATCACTATATTGTACATCTGAAAGTAAAGTAACACTGTATGTTAACTAACAAGAAGTAAGACAAAAAAAAAAAAAAAAAAAAAGAATGGAAAGGATTTGAGTAGAGATGAAATTTCAAATCTCCAGAAGAAGAAACATAAGAAATGAATGAATAAACATAAAACATTCTTCTTTTTCTTTCTTTCTTTATTTTTTTAATTTAAAAGAAAAACAGGTTGACTGGGTGGTTCAATCAGTTAAGCATATGCCTTTGGCTCAGGTCATGATCCTGGGGTCCTGGGATCAAGGCCCAGGTTGGGACTCACCTTGCTTGCTAAAGGTGAAAATAATAGTATATAATATATATATATATATATATATATTATATATATATAATATATATATATAATATATATAAAATAATGTAGATATATAGGCATATAGGATATGTGGAAAATATATTTCACAAAAAATGGTAAGGATGTTTTTGGAATTTTGTTGTTTTATAGGTGACCCAGTCAGTATAGTGTCAAAGTCTTAATTTCAGCTCAGGTCAGGGTTGTGAGATATAGCCCTGTGTAGGGCTCTGGGCTGGGTGTGGAGGCTGCTTGGGATTCTCTCCCTCTCACGGCCACCTCCCTCCTGACCTTGCATGTGCTCTCTCTCCCACTCTCTCTCAAAAAAAAAAAAAAAAAAAAAAACCACAAACCCAAAAACAACAACAACAACAAACTAACTCAAAGTAAACTGTGATTAAAGAGACATATTTTTATCTTTAGAGGAAACACTAAAAATATACAGAGATATAGCTGAAAATCTATAAAAGAGATATCAAGTTATAATTAAAATAAATGCATTTTAACCAAAAGGATAGTAGAAAAAGGTAACAGAAAACAGAAAGGACAAATAAAAAATGAATAGCTGGGTAAGAGACAGAAAAACATTTTATTCCTAATTAAACGAGGATGGATTAAATTTCAAAAGTTTATAATAAGAAAGTGAAGGCTGAACCACACGCTGTCTAAAAAGGACGCTAAAAGTACGTTGAAAGATAAATCATGCAACTAGTCATCATAGGACAGCTGCAGGCTGTAAAGCAAGAAACAATACCAGAGACAAAGAGAGACTTTTACTATCTCTGAGCTCATTAGCATATTAACAGTCTTAAAAATATATAAAACAAAAACTGACAGAAGTAAAAGGAGAATTAGATAAGCCTACAAATTCATGTAAAAATTTCAATTCTCATTTCTGAGTATTTTAAAAATCTAAATCAGAATATTTACTCAATGTCTCAGATCCTTCCAACTTTAACATCTCACTCAGAATAAAAGCTAAAATCTTCACTGTGTCTGCAAAACCCTATAGCATCCCCTCTCATTACACCCCCCCTAACTTTATTCCTTTCCTTCAGGTACCCTGTCCGTTTTGGCTGTATCACAAAACCCCCATCATGCTTCTGTTTCAGGGTTTTATTATTTGTCATTTTCTCTTTCTAGAACAACCCTCCTTTAGGTAGTATATGGTTTGTAATCTCATCTTTTTCAGGTTTTTATTCAAATGTCATAATCTTACTGAGGCTTCCTCTGCCCATCAAATTTAAAACATCCACTACTTTCCGCAGCAGCGGATATTCTCCCTTCATCATGAATTTTACTGTTTTATTTATCATCTACACCTTCCCTATGTATTTTACTTGTCTAGTTGTTTATTACTTGTTTTCATGCGCTAACATATAAATTACGTGGGGGAGGGACTCATAAGTTTTGTTCCCACTTGTATCCTCAGTACTTAGAACAGTGCTTGTCCATGTTATTGAATGAAAAATGAATACATAATTAAACAATATTTCTCTAATCCAGTGGTGGTTCTAAAATGGACATACCCTATGACCACACAAAATGCAGATTAAAGCCACTTAGGGAATAAAATGTAAAGAATTAAAGGTTTGAAAAGGAACATTTTGGTCTAACCCAATCTTCATTTTACCATTGAGGAACCTGAGATCCAGAGAGGTTTGCCTAGTGCACAGCAAGAGTGAGTTGCAGAATACACCACTTTATTTATTTATTTATTTTTAAAAAAATTTTATTTATTTATTTGACAGAGCAAGAGAGGTCACAAGTAGGCAGAGAGGCAGGCAGAGAGAGATAAGGGGAAGCAGGCTCCCTGCTTAGCAGAGATCCTGATGCGGGCATGATCCCAGGACTCTGAGATCATGACCTGAGCCAAAAGCAGAGGCTTAACCCACCGAGCCACCCAGGCGCCCCAATGCACCACTTTATTATACATTTTCTCTTTCATTATAGTGGCCATCCCAGGATCGGGGCTCATTGAAGTTTTCTGTTTATCTCACATAGAATTAAAAAAATTAGTTGCCAATGTTTTTAAACATTAACATATTCCTCGTAAGAGTTTAAATACCATCTTCTCTTGAAAATTGGAACATTTGCAACGCAAGATCCATATTTCCATTTTGCAATAATTTCCACTGCTTAGATGAGGCATGTGTTTGCAAATCTGCTTCTCTTTCTATTTACCTCATCTTCTTGGTCCTTGTAGATATCTGACTTTGCAACTTTGGATTCATCCCTTCTTTTCATATTTTGTTTTATGTATGTGCCTATAAAATCATTGATTCTAGTAATTATAACATACCAATGGACTGAGTAGAAAATAAACTAACATTACTACAAGGAAATTTAAATGATGCTATTCAAAATTTCAAAATTTCTCTCCCATATATTCTTTTTTTTTTTAAGATTTTATTTATTTATTTGACAGAGATCACAAGTAGGCAGAGAGGCAGGCAGAGAGAGGAAGGGAAGCAGGCTCCCTGCTGAGCAGAGAGCCCAATGCACGGCTTGATCCCAGGACCCTGGGATCATGACCTGAGCCGAAGGCAGAGACTTTAACCCACTGAGCCACCCAGGCGCCCCTCTCCCATATATTCTTAATAAATATTCATACACATCTATTTAAATGTGCTTTTCAGGATTTCTATCTTCATCAGAAGTTCTCCTACCTCAGTTACCTAGGGAAGTAATCCTTCTGTCATTCACATTTTGTTATACATTACATAATAAAATCATGCTTTTTATTTTCCAGAATAGTCAGGCTTAATTAATTTATTACTTATAAGTCTTAATTGAGAAATGGGAAAGTTATAATTAATATATATACATTTTTAAAATTTGAGATGCTGTGAAGAAAGCTAAAGCCAGGTTCACTGTGTGGGAATAGTTTTTGATAGTCAAAGAGAAGTACATGCTTATACAGAGAGTTTCAGTACAGTTAAGAAGGGGATATTAAGAAGTAGGAGAGATATTTATGTTAAATTTCACCTAACTGTGTGGTTTTGCTGCTTGTCCTTGGTATATACCGCTGATGCCAAACTCCTGAATTGATCTTGCCTGACACAAGGTTATGTTCCTATTTCAAGTGCTATAGGCAGTTTTCTAAGGAAAACAAGGCTCATATTTTTGTGAATATCCAGCTTTCTTATATCAATCTTGTCTACTACTTAATTGTTGATTATATCAACAGTATGTACAGGCTGTTTGGCTCCAGCTCTAAAGTAGAATATTGGATATATTTTTAGTGAAAATGTGAATTGAAGGGAATCCAAACCATTAGTTTATTTCCCTCTGTTTTAATGACATTGTAAATAATTTTCTCTGGTTGTTTTATTTTTCTTTATTGCCCACACAGCCTCCTACATAGCCAAATTCATTTCTTGATTGCATATTGGTGACTGAACATGTAGGTGCTTACTAAAATAAATGTGCTGATGAGACATATGAGCATAGCTTTTTCCCAGCTAATTTAATATTTTTCCTTTAATGTCTGCATAATATTTTGCTTTTCTAAACTGTGTAACTGGCACTGATAACGAATTTTGCAAGATTATGTTCTCTATACTAAATACTCCTATTATCATCTGTCTTGTAGGATGATTTCTTTTCTCCCTTTGTGTTAGGAAGATTCAATATGATATTCAGGCCATTGCTGCTTAGAGTCTGAAATATTCTCTTTTTCATATTCTTTTATCTATGTCTTTCTTTTTCCAAGAGGAAATCACCTACCTCAGGGCATAACAAACTTTTGTTCCAGAAAAAAAACATTTCTTTCAACTGGAGGTGGTAAGCATAAGACATCAGAATGGCATAATACACTTCACCTAAAGAGAGATGATACTTTCGGCTTTTTCTGAAATTTTGTTTGCATCAACATGACATTGTCAATGCAATATTAGATTACATTGTTGCTTTTGCTACTTACAAAATTATGGTGACTAGATTTTGGAAAAAGATCAGTAAGTGTCAGTTATGAAGATTCTGTCATTTGCCCCATACCACATCTTTAATGTAAAAATATGATTATTCATTCTGGGCTTTGTTCTACTACTGGAGAAGATGTGCTCTGTTTTATTTGGGGAAAGAATTCATTTATGAATGGTAGCTGAAATGATAATTCCTCCTGACATTTGTGCATTTATTGCGGCTCTATTTTGTCCATTTTTAAAAATTTGGTGTTAGAAATTTACATCAGATCATAATAATTTGGGCTATAAATATTAGGGTATATTCTTACACTGTTTAGACTCATTGAGGAGCTCCATTTATATGGCTTGTTTGAAATCCAGAATGTGCTGGCAAGAGATAGACATGTCTTATGCTTCATAACACTCTTATTGCCTTTCTACTCTCACAGAATTCTCTTTTGTGCTCTTACATGAAGATTGGACAAAGTACTCTGATTTCAGGTAGGGATTTGGGATTTGATTCTAAAACTATCTTTATTAGAGATGTAGGGAATCACATAGCAAATAGTAGATTACGACTCATTGAATAGACCTGGATGAGATAGTTAAACAAAACAAAACAAAACAAAACAAAAAAACCTGATGCATTTGTGTAAAGCTTATGTTCTAATTCACTCATTTGTTCACTACACAAATACACATTGAGTGTTAAGAAAGTGGCTCTAGAGGGGTGCCTGGGTGGCTCAGTGAGTTAATCATCCGCCTTCAGCTGAGGTCATGATCTTGGGATCCTGGGATCCAGTGCCACATTGGGCTCCCTGCTCTGCAGGGAGTCTGCTTCTTCTTCTCTGTTTCTTCCTCTGCCCCTCCCCCTGCTCATGCTCTCTTGTTGCCTTGCTCTATCTCTCAGAATAATAAATAAATAAATAAAATCTTTAAAGATAGAATTGGAATGCTAGGGTTCAAATTCTGTGTTTACCACTCACTAGTTGTTTATAACCTTGTGCAAGTTCAATTCTTTGTAGAGGGTGAGACTTCTAAATCACAGGTCTTCTAATTCTCAAATATGTTTTAAGAATATCTTTTTAATACCTACAAAGAATTATTACTCAGTAAGTACTAGTCACCATTAGTAGTTTCTCTGCATGCCAAAAAAGGAAATGACAACTATTTGGTGTTCAAGGAGAATTAAAAGAAATGCAAATCATGGAATTAGAGCAGATAAGTGGAATCAATCTTAATATATTGTGATGTCTATGGATACATTGAGATGATATAGATATCTATGGTATACATAAAGATGATATATAGATGTCTATTATTTTATATATGTAATATATGTGTATATATACATATTTATTTATATTTATACATGGAAAGAAAGTTGGGAAATAAAAAATAAACTTCCTTTATTGGAAGGCCTGGGAAGATTTCAGATGATGCTTGAACACTTGAAATTCACTGGGTGAACAAGAAGGGAAGGGTAGTCCAGGCAGCAGGAACAGAATATGTAAGGTTTTATGAAGTGACTGAGTATACTCAAGAGCAGATAAAGGATAGGTTTTACTGGAAAGCAAGTGGACTGAGATGGGACAGGAGAAAAATGAAAGTAAGTACAGAAAGACATAAAGATTATGCAGTTCTGCAAGGGATGGTTAGCTGAATCCTTAAAGAGTTTAAGCAGAACAATTTATTTAAATGTAATGATTTAACTTAGTGATTTAATTTGCCTTTTAGGAAGTGGGAGAGGTACCTAGAGTGCATGTGGATGTGAAAAGGAAAGAGATAAGTAGACTATTATTGTAAATTTTGCAATGACCCCAGTGCAATGTGGTTACTGACCTGTATTAAACAATACAGTGAGAAGAGAGAATATGTATATTTATGAAACAGAATCTAATCCAAACACTCTGTAATGAGATGGGAGTGAATTGAGTTGGGAATGGCACCCAGCAGCTTGGCCTGACCCTCCCAGGAAAGCACTTTTATCACTAAAATGATAAATCTGTTTTTTTTTTTTTTTATACTGAATCTCAGTTGCTAGGTTTATTAGACATCTACACACGTACAGGGTGAGATGTTTGATGATCCAGGGAGGCTGAATCAGAGAGCCGTTCTGGAAGTAATCATCTCAAAATGGTAACTGGAACCATGAAAGTGAATGGGATCATCTAGGTATGTAGGGAGGGTACGGAATAGCCAGGGAGGTGTACAGAGAGCAGAAGAGACAGCTGGTGCAGTAGCAAAGAGGAACCCCAGGAGAATAAGTGATCAAAACTAGCCCCTGAGACAAATTCTTCAAAGTGCCCCCTCAAATGGGAAATTTAACAAGCAGTAGAATTAGTTCACTGGCATGTTGCTATTAGAACCCATATTACAGTGTATACAGTAGAAGATTTCTATTGTCAAATAATACTTCATGTTATGTGACGTGTTAACTGTTTCAAACACTACATGTGCTATATAGTCCCATTTCTATGAAAATATTTATGCACAAAGTCAGTGATATATGGCTTTTATATGTAAACATGAAGAATGACCATTCTTAGTAGAGCTATGAATATTCATAGTTTTCTTCTTTAAGCTTTTGTGAGTTTTTAAAAAATAATATGCATGCATTTTTATAGAAATTAGGAAATATTATTTAAAGATTAACTGTCAAGTGAGGGAGGAAAAAAGTAGAAGTGAAGTGAAATCCAGAGTCTAAGGAGTTTTATAAGACTGTAGACCTATAATTATGTTTACATTCTGAAAATAAAGAGTCAATGGAGAGAGAAAGCTAAATATGTGAGGAGAAAGTGCAATCATGAAGAGAGAAAGCCCTGAAGAAGGGAGAGAGCATAGGATTCAAGGACAGTTTGATAACATGAAGAGAAAGTCATCCAAGAAGCAGAAGACACTTTTTCCTTGTAACTAATAGAAAGGGATTTAAGGTAGCTGTAAGTTAAAGAAGCTGATGTTTATGAGAATGTAGCTTATCTACTAATGGGAAAACTGATTTAAAAAATTGATAGTCTCCTAAAGTACATGGTAAAAGAAAATACTAATACAAGCTCTTACAGTAAGAGCTGAAAAGATTTATTTTAAATGTATTCATCTTCTTTATGTAAAGTCCAGGCTTATAGTTAATATGTGAGTCAGGGTAACTATGAAGCAATAAGAAATAGTAGAGATTATTATTACTATTTATTTTAAAAGTCAACTGTATATGAACCCAGAATAATCAAACTCACACAAATATGGAGTTGGATGCAGCTGATAGACCTCGATTTTCCAATCTATTAAAAACAACCACTAAAGTATGTGAACAAATTCAAATAGAATTTTTCAGATAGTATTCAAATATGCCATGTATATATGGAGAGAAAGAAATATATATCTCAATATATCAACAGCACTTAATAAAAATATGACTACTCCAGATTCCTTCCTTTTCATCCATGTAGATTAAGCTCCCAAATAGAAAAAAAAAAAAATATGTTGTCTTCCATTTTCTTAAATAGTTTCACTTTGACAGCTTTCTGAATAAAAATTCATGAATACAAATATGGTGATCCTTTTCAAATTATGCATGAATTCTTTGCATAGCTATTTGTTTTGTGTGTCTGTGCTGGCTTTTAGCTAAGTAAGATTTCAAACAATAAGAATGAGAAACCAATACAAATTACAACAGAATTTATTTTGAACAAAATGAATTGGAATGTAAAATATCAAACTAATATCTATAAATGGGATTTTTTGGAAATGCATGAGTTTTTTACATTGTTCTCATTACTTTTGGTAATATTAGGATAACTTGTTTCCTACCTTTATGTTTGGAGGCAAAAATTGTGGGTTATAATGTTTTACAGAGAGTATGATCTAAGCTTGCAGATATCAGAGCATGGAAAATAAGTAATATTTGCCAACTTATTTTTATTACCTTCTAGAGGGAAGGAGTCAGCCAAGTGTTTTCTTAATTTTCCATCATATTAAGAAATCATACACTTTTATATTTGCACTGCTGTTCAAAGTCACAGTATAGAGTAACCTACAGGCGTTCTTATTGGGACCAGGGGTACAGACAGACAAAATGAATTTTCATTAATAGGGTTACATTATTTTTAAACATGTTGAGATGTATGCTTTGGAAATTAGGTAAATAGTGCTTGAAAAAAGTGCTTTTGAATATCTTGTAAGAGAACATGATAATGCTTATATAATTCTATATCACCGGTGAATTTTTAACTGGCTACTCTTTTCAGTACTTTGCCTAAAAAGAGCATTTTTTCCACGGCATTTATTCTTTGAGGTGAGATCATCAAAAATTTCCATATAGTTTGTGTTTTAACTTGGCCATTTAAATCTCCCTGATGTCTGACCCAAATTCTGGAAATAGAAAAATAAATGTATGAAATAGTTGTATTTTACAGATTTCTTAGTGAAATCAACAGTGTGGCACTTTGTTTTATATACTCCAATAATCAAAAGGACACATTAAGTAACAAATAATATATTTGAACCAATTTGTAGGCATTCTGCATATTTTGTGGACTAAACAAAATATCAGTAATTAACATAAGATGTTTATTTTATATTTGTGAATACTATTATCGCTGTTGCATCTCAATTTGGAAAGTATGTAGAAGAGCAAATATTTTTGTTAAATGCTTTATCAAAAGATTTTTAAGCTATAAAATATTAAATATAAATAATTTTATTAATTTTAATTATCATACTTTTAACGAGTATTAGTTTTACCTCTGTTGCTACTGACTATATTTGTGCATATTTTAGTTGTTTCTAAATGCTTAACATACATCAGGTGAGAAATTCTTAATTCAGGGTTTAAATTATTAATTAAGTCAGTTAGTTCTTTAGAACAGCTCAGTTTAAGAATGAACATTAGAAGACTAGATGGTCATATATCACAGATATAACTTATATTCACAGCTAACAGACTGCTGGATGGAAAACTTATTAATTTAACAGAGTTTTTTATACTACAAAATACAGTGGGATTAGAGAATTACTGATATATGTATAGAATTTAAAAAAATTTTTTTGGTTGTCCTACAAATAAAATCTAAGGAGCGTATAATCTCAAAGTACTATCCCTAGTTTTGGGAACCTTCTAAATTGCAAATACAATGTTTATTATAAATAGTAACCTAAATTATTGCTGTTTACTATATTCTGCGCTAAGATAATAATTACAGTGATTTTCTCACTGAATCTTCATCACACTAGGAAGAGACAGGTAATATTCCCAGTTTCCACAAAAGATAGTGATGCATTTCCAAAACCACAGAGTCCATAAGTATTGACTCCACTATTTAAACTTTGCAGTCTGCTTTCAGAGCCTACATATTTACCCACCATATTATACTGCCAAAGAATGACTTTTTTCTTCCATATATTAAACATGATTTCTAGTTATCAAGTGAAGGTGAAATTTCTGCTTCACCTTTTTCTTTAATATTATGTTTATAAACTAGTATTCATTTCTGATAATCTTTCATCAATTCCTTCTTTTCAGACATCAGCCTGAATCTTTTGCATCTCCAATTCTATTCATCATATTTTAATTGTCTTTCAGAAATAGGAGGTAAATCTGGGGTGCCCTGTGGCTCAGCTGGTTAAGTGTCTGACTCTTGGTTTTGGGTTCATGTTATGATCTCATGGGTCTTGAGATCCAGCCCCAGGTCAGGCACCACACTCAGTGGGGAGCCTGCTTGAAGCTTCTCTCCCTCTGCTCCTCCCCCTCATTCTCTTATGCTCTCTTTCTCTAAAATAAATAAATAAATTTTGTAAAAAAAGATATAGTAAATTTAAAGTGAGGATAATACTTAATTCTATAAGAACATATATATTATATACCATATAATTATATATTATATGCCATATAATATATATTTTATATAGTATATATACATACACAGTGCATATTCATACACACCTTTTGTTTTTTGGTTTTGAACTGTCACTAGTTTTTGCCAGCATTTCAAATTTTTATAAACTTCCCTGGAGCAGGTTGAGTATCCGCATCTAACATTTATCTATAGCAAGTGTGAAACTACAAAATCTAAGATGTATGTTCCTTGCTTTTATAAAATGGAATTGTTCACTTGCATAACAAATAGTTAGCGGTGTCTGTAAATGGCAAATACATTGAAAAAAGTATCTATGCATAACAAAACTTATCTTTCCATTGATTTCCGTATTAAAAGTTTACCAAGTTAAAAATGTGAAAATCAGTGGAAGGGACACAAAGTTGATTTCAGGAGCCCATGGAGTTAAATTCAGCTTGGGGCATGGGATATTAAAGGATGATATGAGAGAATCTACAACATGTCTATGTTTTAAGAGTTGAGACATTGTGGGAGCAGTTCAGATAGAGGGTCAACAGTGAGTTAGCAGAAAAATAGCCCAAATTGTGAAGGGGAGAATAATAATGCTGAGAGCGGCAAATGAAGTTCAATATTAGGGAAATCTTCTGCCATATGTGGATAATAGTAAAACAGAAAGTAATTAGGATAATACTGTACGTTTTGCTAAACAACATGTCTTTGTTTTGGTGAGCCATTTAACAGGCCAGGTGAACACTGGTTCCACAGTATTTCAAGGTATTAAGTGACCTGGCAGACAGCCTAGTGAAAGAGAAGCACTTTGAGAGTGTTTATGTGCAGTTGTTCAGAATCCCATAACAATGATTACTGACTAGATTTTAGTCAGTAATCTTATAATCACTTGGTTTTAGCCAAAAGGCCGAGAAGCGATTAGTAATCTTACAATCAGATAGTAAAATAACCTGTGTGGCCTTACTGGTTTTTAATTTATCATTTTAGTAATATAATGGTTAATTTTAATTTTGACTAGGGAGAGATGTTACATTAAAATGTTAAGCGTGTTGGTTACGTGGGACAGATGTCTAATATACATATTGATCTAAGTTCATTGCTTATGCATATAGATCAAAACAATTAAAATGTATTCTTATTTTTTAAATACAAAAGCAAAAGGAAAGAAAACAGTGACCACAGCAATAAAATTCCTTGAGTGTGTTAAGAACCTGACAAATGTAGTCTTATTTTCATTGGCAGAGATCCCCTAGTAGAAAGCAAACTAATAGACATTAGTTAATGCTTGATATATGTCCATTTTCATATCTACCCAAATATTCCTTATCTGTAGGCATCTTTTCAAAAATACACCAAACTTCTTAACTCCACAAATACCTAATTTAGAATAAATGATTGGCAAAGCAGAAAATGGCCTTACGGTTCCTGTGGTCAAATTTCAATTTTAAAATTGAAGAAACTTGCTCCCCCAATATGAAGTAACTTGTTCTGAATTCTCATTCAAGGATTTTATCATAGCATTCTGGTCTCTGTTATGAAAGACTTCTGAATGCCATTAAAGATGACACTGTGAGTGCCCCTATCTAAATATTTTAACTGTTTTAGTTAAGAAGTACATCAGGGTCTCCTGGGTGGTTCTGTTGCTTAAGTGTCCAGCTTTGGCTCAGGTCATGATCTCAGGGTCCTGAGATCCAGGTTGTTTTGGGCCCCACATTCAGCAGGGAGTCTGCTCGGCCCTCTACCCCTCCTCCTGCTCATTTTTTTCCCTCTCTATCAAATAAATAAAATATATTTTTTTTAAAGAAATACGTCATATTCTGGTTTGGTAATTCTACTCAATGCCCATTGTAATTTAGAGAACAAACCTAGGCATTATTTGCTACCAGAAGTAAATAATAAAAATCAACTAAGCTGTTTTTTAACTTTGTCGACAGGTCTGGAATCCTAGATGTAATAGAGTCTGTTCCTTTTTGATTTTCTTAGCTGCTTTTTCTTTTCAGAATGCACCTTTCTCCTCTACACTGAAGTGGGTCCCTGGGTCTTTTAGAGGATGGATAATGATACTAATCGGCAAAGGCATTACTTGAGAATGAGTTGGGGGAAGTCAGAGTGGGTAACTTTTAAGATTCTGATGAACCAGACAGGTAGAGGATGAACAAGACAGTCAGTGTGTTCGCAGCAAAATGGGACAGGTGAAACATGTTGTTTATTGTCTGTCACTCCTCATAAGGATGTAAACTTGATGGAGGCACTTTGGTTCACTCCTATATTTCCAGTCACTAGAATAATGCCTAGCACATTGTTGATACACGATAAATTTTTGTTGAGTGAATGGTGATGCTCTGTATTTTCTGAGAAATATAAATTGGATGTCTCAATAAACCAATAAATATTGTATGGAAATAATTTGCATATACATAGTTTTTTGATTCCAGTGACCTTATTTAATTTGGGGGGAAAATATTACTTTAGGCCTATCAGTTTTGCATCCTAATAATGATAAGGCAGTTTTTTATGTTAAAACAGGAAAGTTAACACAAATATATATTTCAAAATTAATAGAAAAAATGTAACTAAATATTGAACCAAGTGTAAAGATAGTAAAACAAACAGGGTAAGTTAGGAAGAATTGCAGTAAAATGTTTAGGGAGTTTTTGGGCATAACATAGTAATAACCAAAGAAGGGCATTGTTCTAAAATAGAATAATAACACAGATAATAAAAATCAACTCTAGGAATTGAAAATGTAAAAGGTCAGCAAACTGTAGGTGTTAAAAAATCAAGATAGCTAATCATCTCACTAAGTATAATTACTTATAATTTTTACTCCCAAGTAAAATACTTCCCCACTGCAATATAACATTTACAATTGCAGTATGTATATGTCCACAGGATCCTGGAATATTTGTAGTTATGGGTCTTTAAAGATTAGATTCCTACTTCAAAATCCAGAGGCTCTAATTATCTCAGATGTGGAGGAAAATCTTCCATTGTCCACTTCTCTTAATTTAAGTTCTAGGAAATTGTGACACTAAAAATATGTTGTTTCTCCTTTTATTTATAATACGTGCCTTGCTGAACTATTTGCTATGTGATATACACCATGCTTTTCTACTGTCTTATGTATTTTACCAATTTGTCTGCACAGCCAAATGTTGATAACAGAGAGACTGTGACCTCTAAATTTTAGTGGTTTGCATTGATAATAAGACCAAATACAGCAAAGGAGGAATGTTGTACTGGTTGTAGAGCTGAATATAATAGATGGAGGAAATAATCTGGATCTTTATTTCAGAGAGCAATACCCCTCTTATTCTTAAGAAGTAATAATAATAAAATAGGGGACAGCTGCAAACCTAAGTAACTAGGAGATTTTCTTTCTCCTAAGTGTGTGTTGAGAGGGAGCTACTGGTTTCCGGGTAACTGAAGTGAGGCATCAATTAGTGGAAACCTAGAAGCAGTGCTCCAAGGAAGAGCAGAGGACAAGAGTCCAGGCTTGATAAATGTTAGAGATATAAGAAGCAGAGGCTTATTTAAGTGTTCTATAGGTCTCAGATTCTAGGAAGTATTTTTCTTGACCAGTAAGTAATTAGATGTATAAGAAATAGACTTGTAATTAATGTACCTATAGCTGAGAAACAGGTTATTTAAGGGATTTATAAATCTCCAGATTTCCATATGTGAACTTCAACAATAATACCTGTGATAGGACTTTTGTTAATGGTTGTCTTAGGCAGCTGAGACTCCCATAACAAAATATTATAGACTGGATGACTTGAACAGCAGGAATTTATTTTCTCACAGTTCTGGAGCCTGGAGGTCCAAGATCAGAGCACTTGCATGGTTGGGTGCTGGTGAAAGCTCTCTTTGTGCTTTGCAGACTGCCTCCATCTCCTTCTGTGTTCACATGACCTCGTTACGTGTGCAAGAGGAGAGAGAGCTAGCTCTCTGGCTTCTCTTCTTAAAAGAGCACTAGTCCTATCATGAGAACACCAGGCTCATGACCTCATCTAATCCTTATTGCCTCTCAGAGGCTCCATCTCTAAATACCATCACCTTAAGACAGGATTTCAACATGAATTTGGGGGAACACAGTTCAATCCATAGCAATGGTTCATATGAGACATGTTGTACTCTAGACTCCCAAACCTTTGATAAGACTTCAACTATTTATTGTATTGCAAGTGTTTGTATATAATTATCTATCTTCTATTAATCTCTCAGCATCTTGAGCCTAGAGACTTTACCTTATTCATCTCTATACCAAAGAGTTTATTAGCTCATGTGTATACTTACATCAGGCATTCAATAGAGGAAGATAAATGAATCAACAATAAGCAGTTTATTAAGAGAAACTGGAGAAGAGGGTGGCATAGACTATTAGGCATTTTTCCAGGGTTTTAATGGGTCATACATATAGAGAAACCTTAATAAATGATAACTTTTATTATTCATGTTAGGATGGAAGCAGAAATAAAACCAAAGATGGAGATAATATTTTAAAAGATCCTTAACATCAATTTTACAATTTATTAAAGTTCAAGGTTACTATTTACGTAATTGAACATGATTTCTTATGCTGATATTAATTTAAGTATATGTGAAGTAGCCTCAAACTAAGTGATGATTCAGAATAGCTTTAATGCATTTTGTGACCCCAAACACAACACATTACTATGTGGTACCTAAAACAGAGTTGATTAACATTTGAATATTTACTTTTTTCAGTCATTGATTAGAAACATACCCATGCACATACAAAACTATATACAGCTATACATATAAACATGCATGTGCATATACATATATTTCTGTAAATATATATGTATATACCTATATATACACAGACACACACATTTATATACAAGAAAGAAAAAAATCTCAATCAGGAGGTATGGCAATCAGCAATTATTATACTTATTCATTATTCATCTGTAGTAAATTATGGTCAAAAATGAAATAAAATCACATTATTCATATGACATTCAATACATTTATTAAATATAATTCTTAAGGCTTACAAAATTTCTAATTTTGGTGATATGGAATTTGAGACAATACCCTTTTTTTTCCAGTATAAATTTCTGTAACCTCATCATTTAGGAATTCCTGATCATTATATTGTTAGTGACATTTTCCAATACTTAACAACTCAATTATTTCAATTATTGGTATAGAAGTACTAGAACTTAATGAACTTAGGGAATAAAATTGTAAATTATAGTGATTAATTCTAATTCTGGTTTTCCTGGGAAATTAATATAATAATTTTTCAACATATCATAGTTTTTAAGTAGATAGCTATTTTAATTGTAAGACTTTTTATGAGATACTAATATTAAATTTCTCACTCTCTATGTATAAATGTATCTGTGTCTATATCTGTATCTATCTGTCTATATTTTTACATGTGGATCTACAAATAAATAATTGTTTTTCAATAAAATAAATTTCAATATTATGTGCCATAGAAACAATATGTGAAGAGTCATTAACTAAGAATTTTCTAAGATTGAGGACATGACTTCTTAGGTCAAAATTGTACTGTGAGAAAAGAAAGAGAAAGATAAATTTATAACCAGATATAGTATAATGAAACTTGCAAATAATGAGGAAAAGTCTGCTTATCAAAAATTGAGGTAATTGGACTTAATAGCACACAATTTGCATCCATATAAGCTAGAAAACAATAGAGTTAAATCTTTATAATGCCAAGAAATACTATCACTTTAGAATTTAATAAACTAATAAAATATTTTTAGAAACTGAGACCAGCTAAAAGGAACACATTTTTAGAACAGGACTTTATAAATTTACCATCACAAAAACCTCACTAAAAGTTATTATTACAAAATGTACTTAACTAAATAGACAAATACAAGTCAAACATAGATACAGGATTACAAAAAATTGATATAATTAATTTGTAAATTGCATTTGTTATTGAATATAAATTGCCCCCCAAAAAGAGGGAAAACAAAATAATTCGATTGGTATATGTCATAGAAGAGATAAAACTGTAAAACAGGAATCAAACTACTCTCTATGCCAATAATCAAATATAAAATGATCCAACAAAATGTTTCTGCATTTCTTGAACCACCAATTTTAGAGTATATATGCTGACAATATTTCTTTATCCTCTTCTTCTCCAAGTCTTATCCTGCCAATATAATTATATCACAATTTTTTATTAAATCAGTAGCAAATGTGAATATGTAAAATTGTTAATTTTAGAATCAAATAATGGGGAATTATCACATTACCATCTTACTCTTAAATTTCTTAAACATAATAATTATCTAATATTTCCATCACACTGCCTTCTATGTACTTATTAGTAGATACATTTTGCATACTTCCATAGACAGATCTTGTCCATATGCTAACAAACATCAGATGTTTTCCTTTTTATATTGTGATTTCCCTCCTGGGACTGCTGTTCCTCTTACTGTTACACTAGGTTCTCTGTGTTAGATAAAATAGCTCTTGTGCTGGTCCCTTTTTTTTTTTTTTGACATTTTATTATGTAAGATTACTTGTCTTCCTCTTTCTTGGATTATTCCCTTAATAGTCTGAAGAAAACCTTTCAGTAGTTTCTGAAGAAAAGAAAAAAAAAACATATTTGAGAAGTAAAATATTGAGTTGCTTTGTGATTCAAAACACCTTCTTTCCCTGTATTCTTAATTGATATATAGCCTTAGAATTTGAAAATGTTGTACTCTGTCATCAAATGTTGCTTTTGAAAAATTGGTACCATTTTTAGTCGCATTTCCATGCAGGTGATCTATTGTGATTCTATATATGTATTTCTCTCTCTTCCTTTAGAGGGAAGATTTAAGATCTGATTTTTATCAGGTATTCTAAAGTTCTATAATGATGTGCCTTGGTTTGAATTATCATCATCTTTGTAATATTATTATTATTAGTAGTAGTAGTAATACTAGTAGTATTTTAGGGTTCTGAGCACTCAGTGGGCCCTTTCCATCATAAAACTCATGTTTTCACAAATCATACAATTTTTTTATTCTTCACTTCAGTTTTCCATTTTCATGTTAGAGGGAAGGTAATGTTTGAGGATCTATAACATACCATTATTAATTAATAGATTTTTTAAATAGCTGGTAAGATGTCCTGTATGCATGGAGGAAGCTTATTAGCTGATGGATACTGGTAGATGATCTGGTGGTGGTCTGACTGACTATTCATGATAGAAATACAAATGACTGTATCTGGAGGGTTTTTTTGTTTGTTTGTTTGTTTGTTTGTTTGTTTTCCCCCCTTTAGACCTGTTCAGTTTTTCCAGTGATAAATACTTGAATCTCCTATGGAAAGGGTAGGGTATCATGGCCTCAAAAATCTTTGACCAACTTGACTGAAGGTGCCTAAGAATGCATTTCTGTAGTCACTTAAATTATGTATTTACTTTCTACTAAAGTAAGTATTAATCTTTCATCCACTTCCTTCTAAAAAGAAAAAAAATTCTCATCTATTATGGTCACCTTTCCTACTTTCTTTGTGCTTATGACATTTTATGTGTTTTTCTATCATTAAACAAGGTTGCATTAGAGAAAGAAGATAAATACAAATGATCAATTGATGGCATTTCATCATCCAGTTGGCATAAAAGGGCAACAAGGCCCTTATTTTTTTTTTAAGATGGCTATATAAGGTTAGTAAGTGTAGATAAGTCATATCTAAAAAACCTTTTGAATTTATTAAATTATTTGATCAGGCATATTATAGTGTTCCTTTTTAAAATAGATAATATACATATTAGAGGAATTACAACAAAGTTGGTTAAGATTTACTTGGAAAGATGGAGTGCCTAGGTGGCTCAGTGGGTTAAAGTCTCTGCCTTCAGCTCAGGTCATGATCTCAGGGTCCTGGGATCAAGCCCTGCATGAGCCTGCTTCCTCTTCTCTCTCTGCCTGCCTCTCTGCCTGCCTCTCTGCCTACTTGTGATCTCTGTCTGTCACATAAATAAATAAAATATTTTAAAAAAAAAAGATTTACTTGGAAAGAGTGGTGACTGATAGATTATCTAGAGGGATGGTGTTTTGCAAAAGTTTTCAGTTGAACTTTGTCTTTGGCTCTGTACTCTTCACACATTATAGTATATGGATTAAGATAAAAAGGAACAATAATAAAAAAATATGACCCAAAGCTTATAATGAAAATTCATATATCAACTGAACAGATCAGGTATCAAAAAATGCATCATATACTAGAACAATTGTGCCAAACTATAAATATGAAACTTAATGAGTTTAAAGTATTTCTCAATTTTATTTAAATAATTGAAGAAGTAAAGCACTTAAGAACCATAGACTGATGACAATTTATGGAAAATGCCCTGAAGATTTTAATTTGCTTCTTTAAAAGAAAAGAAAGCAATATTTCCATTCCACAATAATGATAGAAGCAAGTTGATATTTTCCATCACGATGAAATACTTATAACAGACTTGCCATTCCACAGAAAACAATTATGAAACTAAAAAAGTAGAGCAGCTACTTGTTTTTAAACAATAAATAGTATAAGACATTTTTTTTTCAAAGAAGAGAGCACACAAAGCTAAGTTTCACATTTGAGCTGACTTTCTACCTGGGGAATTTTCTGCACCACGCACAAGGAAGGTGGAACTGAGACAGAGTACAGCGATCTTTTTAATCTGGGAAGGGAGGGATCCAAATCTGAGGTTCCTAAAGCATCTGAAAATTTGAGGGTAGGTATGGATAGAAAGAAACTGTGCAGACTGGTTTGGCTGTGGTTTCTTGGCTAAGAACTTAACTGCAAGTACAGGTGAGATTCGATAAAATCTGGAAAGTGCTAGGGACCTTAGTACAGATCAGACATAGAAGATTAAGATCAAACCAAAATAGACAAACTCTAAGAAAAAAAATATCATTAGTGGATCAAATGATTCTGCTATTAATTAGCTGCCTGCCAAAGTCATCCTGACTCCTTACAATGGATGATGAATGTGTTCACCATACAATAAAAATATTATTAGACACATGAAGAGGCAAAACACTATAACCCAAAATCAGGATTTTAAAAAAGCCAGTATAAGAACCAACACGATCTAGAGGTAGAAATTAACAGGCAAAATTATGTTAGTCAATAGAGATATGTTCAAAGACTTAACAGAAAAATAGGAAGAATGAATTGCCATATTGGAAATTTTAATCCCAGCAGAAGAAACTTAAAAAGAATGGAAATTTTAAAATAAAAATTTTAGTATCTGAAGTGGATATTATTTTAAGATGGACTTAACAGTGTGAAGATAATAGAAGAAAAGATTAATACATTTGAAGGCAGACTAATAGAAATTTTCAAATCTGAAGATCCACGAGAAATAATTTAAATTTAAAAATTTAAAAAGACAGAGTGGGTAGCTTCCGTGACATGTGCACTAATATAAAACATTTCTCTTATATATGTAATTGACTTTACAAAAGAAAAAAGAAGAGAGAATTATACCTTTGTTCTCTTTGAAATAATGAATGCTGAAAACTTAACCAAATGTGGTAAGGCATCAACCTACAGGTATTCAAAAAGTGGTTAGTTCAAATAATTCATTTAAAAAACAAAGAAAATCACAAACAAAACCTAGACATAGTAAAATTGCTAAATATCATAGTCAAATTAAAATTATTAAATTCAGCCAGAGAGTAAGGACACATTGTGCCTAGGCTCTATCCACCATTTAAACACACCCTCAGATCTCCATAAAGGGATCCTGCTACAGCAAGTGGGTGACTGACAGCTCCTAGCCACTATACTTTTAGATCCACAATGCCATTGACTTTAAGGCTTTACTTCCTTCAGTTCTTCCACCCTACACAGATGGAATGATAGTGCTAGAACACTCTTGCCTAACGTTAGACTTCTTTAATTCTCAAGGTTTGCTCAAAAACTGTTGATCAGTCTGGTCAAGACTTTCTCAGAAATCTCCTGGTAACATTCTTCTTACCCAATTTTTTCTACTTTCACAGATGTAAAATGTTCATGAGTCTGTAGCCTCTTCTCACCTATGATGTACTCCCTCTCTCGGGATTCTTCACACACATTTCTCTCAAAGACTTTCTTAAATGTCTATTCCCTCTTGGCATCTGCTTCTCTGACACCCAAACACATAGAAGACAAACTCCATTCGCATCAAAAACAATAGAAAGTTGAAGATAATTGAATGATATTCCTAATCTGCTACATCTAACAAACCAGTTATTCCAGAATCCAGAACCCAGTGAAACATTGTTTTAAAATTGAAATTAATAGGCTTTTACAGGTAAAAATAAAACATATTCATGAAAGCTGAGTAGCCAGGAGAATTATGCAAGAAGAACTGCTAAAGCAGCATCCTTCATGTGGAAGAGAAATGATACTAAATGGAAGCTCAAATGTACAAAGACTGAAATGAATGATAAATTGTATGTATGGTAATAAATACTAAAAATACTTTAAAATATCGTTTTATCTTTCTCTAGAGAACAAAATTAAAAAAACACACCATTGATGAAACAGAAAGTGTTAAAAGCATAAGTTAATTATTTGAAAAATTAATAATATTGGTAAATGCCTTGGAAGTGTAATCAAGAAAAGAGAAAGTAAATAACAAATATCAGCAATGAAAAGGGATAACAATACAGATTACTTGAACACTAAAATAATAGAATATTATTAATTAATTTGTGCTAATAATTTTTAGGACTCATTAAATAGACAAATTATTTGAAATTAAAAATTATACATTTTAAGACAGATAAATAGATAAATTGCAAGTTACAAAACTTGCAAAAAAGAAAAAAAGGAAATTTGAGTAGCTTTATATATACTGAAGAAATTAAGTCTATAACCTGAAACTTCCTCAGGAAGTTTATACCAAGATTGTTTCATGCATGATTTCTATCAAACAACACTCATAAACATAGACATAAAAATCTCTAATGCAATATTTTTTTTCCTAAAACAATATTAACAGATTAAATCTAATAGTTTATTAAGTAGATAATATAACTAAGTGAAGTTTATTCATGTCGTATAATATTGGTTAAATTTGTAAAAGTTTGTCATTGTTACAAGGACATTATTTCAAGAAATGCAGAAACATTTATGATGAAACCCAATCCTCAATGGTAAAAACTCTCAACAAACAGGAATTGAAATGAATTTATTTAATCTGATAAATCTCATTAGCTGTCATCATACATTTAGCTAACATATATGTAATAGTGAAATATTGAATTTATTTCTCCTAAGATTGAGACCAGAGCAAGTTGTCCACTCTCCATTTCCATTCAACCTTGTCCTCAAAATCCTAGTCAATGAAAAAATGACAGTCATTCAATCAGTGTAAGATGTAAAGTCTAATTGAAGAAGTAAAAATACATTTACAAAGCACATAATTCCTTATCTATAATATTAAAAAAATATTAAAAAGCTATAAAAATTAATACATGAATATAGCAACATTGTAGTATACAAATTTGTTGCACAGAAGTAAACTGCATTTTTAATATACTGACAGTGTAAACCATAGAACATTACATTTAAAATGCCATTTACAATTGCATGAGAACATCAAAATAAATTAGAAATAAAATTAACCACATTGGAGTAAAAACTGCTCTTTCCTGAAAATTATAAGACATTACAGACAGACTATAAAGGAAATAAAATAAATAGAAAGCTATATCATAATCATAGTTTGGAAGTTACAGTTTTTAAAAGATACCAGTTTTTCCCAAATGGTTCTGTAGTTTTAATGCAATATTAGTAAAACTTTGAAGATGTTGTTTTAATAGAAGGTGAAAAGCAAATTCTAAAGTTGATTTCCCCATTATGGAAATTTGTAGGGTCTATTGTAGCAAACTGTCTTGAAAATGGAAAAAAAAAAATTGAAGCCATATACAACCTGATCTTAAGGTCAATATAAAACCACAGCAATCAACAGTATATGATATTTCATTAGAGTAGACAAATCAATAAACGAAAATTTGACCCACAAAATAAATTGATCTTTCTCAATACAGAAGGAAAAATGACTTCATCAAGTAAACTGGGAAAATTAAATAAATTCATGGAAAAATATGATCCTCAACTTCTATACCACACAATACACCAGGATTAGTTTGAGATGGGCCATGGATATACATATAAAAACTAAAGCTTTAACACTTCTGGACAAAAAGTATGGGAGAAAAATCTTTGCACAAATCGTTTCTCAAAGTGAACTTCAAAATCACTTTCTAGGAGAAACAAATAGAAACTTGATCTTCATCAAAATTCAATGTCTTCTGATTAAGAGATCCTGCTAACTAAATGAGAAGATAAGCCACAAACTGGGTAAAAATATTCACAACCCATACCTCTAACAAAGGGCTTGTATCAAGAATTTATTAAACTCATGCAAATAAAAAAAATACTGGTAATTCAATGGAATTTTGCAAGAAACTTTAAGTTTTTGTTTTTGTTTTTTAATAAAAAGAGAGTAAAAATGACCAAAAAGGAGGACCTGGGTACCTAGGTGGCTTAGTAGGTTAAGCATCTAACTTTTTTTTTTTTTAAGATTATTTATTTATTTATTTATTTGACAGAGACCGTGAGAGAGGAACACAAGCGATGGGAGTGGGAGAGGGAGAAGCAGGCTTCCTGCAGAGCAGGGAGCCCATGTAGGGCTGGATCCCAGGACACAGGGATCATGACCTGAGCTGAAGGCAGATGCTTAACAACTGAGCCACCCAGGTGCCCCAAGCATCTAACTCTTGATTTTGGCTCATGCCTTGATCTCAGGGTTGTTAGATCTAGCCGCAGTTGGTCTCTGTGCTCAGTGGGAAGTCTGCTTGATATTCTTTCCTTCTGACCTTCCCCCATGCTCTCTTTCTCTCTCTTGCTCTCTCTTTCAAATAAATAAATACATCTTAAAATTTAAAAATAAATAACCAATAAGTACACAAAAGAGTACTTTACACCATTAGCTCACAGGGAAATGCAAATTGAAATCAGGAGGACAAACCCCTTCATATGCACTCAAGTGGTCGAAATAAAAAGACCAACCATTACCTAATGTTGGTAGTGGAGGTACAAAATAGCATAATCAATTTGGAAATAAGTGTGTACAGCAGTTTCCTATAAAGTTAAACATACTACTATTCTATGACACAGGATTTCCCATTCCTGTGACATATCAGTCCAAGATAAATGAAAACTTAAAACCATGAAAAATCTTGTACAAGAATGTTGCTAGCATCTCATTTACAAAACCCTCAAACTAAAAGTAATCGAAAGGTCCCATAAAAGTGTGATTTAATCATGTATATTTATATAACAGGATAATAATAAATAGCAAAAAATAAATAGCAATAAAATACAACACACAAAAATATGAAGGAATCTCCAAAACATTGTGCAGAACAAAACAAGCAAAATACACACAAAAAATAAATAGTTCATAGTTTTATTTATGTGATTCTAGTGAGATAATTAATCTCTGATGGTAAAAAGATCATGGAAAGAGGTAGTTTCATCCTGGTAGGGAGAATTGATGGAATAGGAATAAGAGATAACTTTCTGGGATGATGACCTGACCAAAAGTTTCTATATCTTGATTTATATGTTCATAAAGGAGGCCTTTGTATTTGTCAAACACATTGAATTGTATTCTTGAGATCTTTTTCATTTCATTGTATATAAATTTTACCTCAGTACAAAATAATTAATACAAACCTAGAATTATAAAGAGACATGGTTGAAAGATCCTATATCTAAAGTTTCAATAAAAATATGTTGCCCTAAAACACAGACCTCTCTCTCACCCTGTCTCCCTGTCCTGACTATATGTTAGGATCTATGCTAAATGCTTCCCATTCATAAACTCACCCTTCACAGTAACCCAATAATATAACTAGTACAATTACCTTTCTTTTAGGCAAATGAGAACTGAACCTTAGAATTGTTAGATAATTTGCCACTGACTATTATGCTCATGTGTGACAGAGCCAGTTCTACTTCAAAGAATCTGAACTGACTGTTTTGCTCTTCCTTCTATGGCATTCTTTTTTAATTAAACATAAAGATGTTCTCTGTTAGCTTAAACTACATTCTGCATTCTCATGCCATAAACTGTTTATATTTGGTAGTGTTTCCAAACAGTTCAGTAAACAACTCAGCTCTTGAAACTGACAAGTATCTTCAAAATTTTCCATAGTGAATGCCCCGAAGTTTGCCTTCACTGATAGTGGAAAGCCATTATTATTCACTGATGTTAGAGTATAACTAAGAAAAAATAATATTGGAACCTGTTTTGAGTTTCAGTGATAATAGATTACTCTTGCATAAAGCTAGCTAGACAATCCATCCAAAAAAAAGACCACATGTATTATCCAGAAATTAAAATATCAATAGTAATTTCTAGTAAACGTTTAGTAGTTTCTCATTGTATATTCTTCTAATATGAAAGACTGGACATTGTAACCAAAGTCTTGCAATAAGTTTCTCAACTGTGATGAAGTTGGTAAAATGTATCATAATTTGCAATGTATCAAATTTAAGAAGTTGAGAATACAGGGCAAAAATGATTGTTGGCAAATATTTTCCAGATTCTTCTGAATTGTCTATTGCTAAATATAATAACTGAAAAGTGAAAGACATTCTTTAGCTACAAGCTTTATCTTTCTTTATAGTTGAGAGAAAGGTACAGGAAATAGAATGGAGAATTATGATTTGTTTACTAGTCTAATGAATAAAAATAACTAATGTGGAATTCCATTCTGACAGCTAGTAGCTTGGCAGTTTTCAAAAGTTAGCCAAACTCGTAGACTCTTTCATGATTTTACAGCATGTCATATGGATGACTTATATGATTTATATATAATATGATTTATTTCTTAGAAACACCATGGTAGTTGGTAATACACATTAGGTCCAGGTTTATTAATCCACGTTTCCCATCTCTGCTTGAAATATAAGATTTATGAAAGTCGATGACAGTCTATTCCTCTGGACTTTAATAATAGATGCTTTTAAGTCAAAATTCCCAATATCTGAGTCACCTTCCCAGTTTTGAGACATCCATATTTGTTTTGATTCTTGGAAAGAGAAATATATTTTTCTTCAGAAAGAACTTTGAGGGAACAGACTCTGTCTTTGTCCTTTGGCACCAAGCATGAGAACATGTTAGCTAGGTTCTGCCAATCCACCAAGGATTTTGAGTCTTCAACACATGACTCAAGATCAAGGAAAAGTGAAATTGGAATCTTGGTGGTGATGGAGTGGGGACAACATGCTGTTCTTATCAGCATTTGTATGTCCAAATAGAGACAGGGATATTTATTAGAAATAGCACTGTCTGTATTCCAAAGCCCAGTTCTCCAATTATCTCGTGAAACCTGTAGGTTTATTTTCCTGTTGACACTAGAGAATGTTGCTAACATGTGCATTCAAAACTCTGGCTGAATGACTGAAACACCTTTTGTACAACTGCTCTTGACACAAATTTAAGTCATTGAGATAGTCATATAAAATCCTAAATGCTAATGAACATGCTCTTGAAGTGGAGAAAAAAATTAAGACATGGTATTTTTGGAAAAAAAAAAAAGTAAAGAAAAAGAAAATATGGTATGGAGTGGACTGATAGAGTACCAAGAGAAAAGTAGCAATATGCCAACCAAAGACAGGATGAAATTACAAAATGGATCTAGAGACTATCACTGAGGACATATCCCTTAGTCAATGCATTGCCTAATAATGTTTTTGTCTACCTGTTGAAGGAAGAAAATTGGGTAAATAAAGTCAATCTATCCCTGAAAATGCTGGCAGAGGAGTCAGATTTTTGTGGTTCTTTGATAGAATGAGTAAAGCACGAGAAGTAGCAGTGAAATGACATGATGTTAAGTACAATTCAGTTCTGTAAGAACTGTAAATTCTGTAAGATTCAGTTCTATAAGATAAACTAACATGAAATTTCTGAGTACTGAGAATATCTCTTCTAAATGCACTAAGCTTTTACAGGACATTTTTATTGATTTGAATGATCAACTTTAAATTTCAGAAATTCTATACATGCTTGGATATGTGTCTGAAGGGTTGTATATGAAGCCCCTATTCCACACATCAATAAATGTTTATTGATTTGAATGGAAAGGATATTTTCTTTATTTTGAGGCATCTTTGCTTAGAACAACGAATATCTGAGGGCAGTATCAGGAAATAATGTGCTGAATAAAAGTTGTATTTTTGAGAGGAATAAACCATGAATGAAGCTCATATTTTGAGGAAATTATAATTAGATTTGAAAGTATTTGTAGAAAACAGGTAAGCCAAATCTGGTAAATATACTGAAGGAATGAAGAAAGTCACATCAGATTTATATCTAATTGAGTAAGAAAGAGTTTAGCATATACATATTTGAGAAACTCCCAAGACTTTTTAGTAATTTTGACAGCGTAATACCTAAAATCAATCATTTAAACACTGAATTAGATCTCTCTTATCATATGTTAGTAATTCAGTTGAATTTACAAAATAATATCTTATTGAAAGTGACATTACCAAAACTCAGGACCGATATTAAAACGTGTCAATATGTTTCAGAGATGGTAAAAACTTTGATGACTGCCAAAGAACTTTCACTGCAATTCATAAGCTTTTTGTATTACGCTGCAGTCCCCTAGCTAGCTCTGCACAGCCTGTATGTTAATGAATGATATACAAATAAAGAGTCCAGAAATTCTCCCACTAGTACAAGTAATTTATATTTCTTGCATTTACCTGAATGATTTAAAACATTTACAATAATTTTATGATATCAGGACAATTATGTCAGAGTTATAGAACTAAATTATCAATGATTTAGTGGGAGGTTCTACACCAAAACTATATTTCTACCAGAAGAGAGCTATGGCACATATGCAAATGGCTTTAAATGACTTGTTGATCTTACTGCATTTTTAAAGAACGGAACAATTTAAAAATATTCCGAGGTTTTAAAGTTTATAGCAAACACATTATTAAACACAATTTATATATGTTACAATTTATGTAACATTATTTGATGTATAAAACAAAAATCAGTTAATAACCATTCATTATAAGCTATTCACTACTGATAATTCTCCTCTTTTATTTAGTGGAACATGATTTTAAGAATTTAGGTACTTGGATCAATTTGATTTGCTGGAAGAAAATTAGTCTCTATACATATTTTTACTCCTTCCATGATTTTTCTGACAGTCCTTTGAAAGTAACTTGTGATGCTTAAAAATGAAAATCTATAACTAGCTTAAAATAATTATTTCTAGAATCCTTTTAAGGACCCAAAGAATTAATTAAACTTGATATTTTAATGGTTTTATATATTCAGGAATGAAAATCATTAAAGCTTTGATCTTTGCTTCACTATTTAAAAATCCTAATGTAGAAGATATTTTCAGAGGTAACCTGTTCCTGTCTTCCCCAACTAGCAGAGCCCATTAAAAAAAAATAAAAATTCTGTTAGAACTCACCCATTCTTAATAACAAAAAAATCAAAAATGAAACAAAACAGAAACAAAAAATACCAGATGACTGATTCCATTTTTTCTCCTCTGAGGAAGCCTGTAGAAGATGGTATTTTATACACATTTTATAAGAAAGTTACTAGATTCTTCCCTAAAATATCACTCATGCTTCTTTGTAAGACTTTTGTGTCCCTTCAGTGTGTTAGTCACTTGGATGTAAAGATGAAAAGGAATATTCCACGCCCTTCATGAGGTTATTAGCAAGTCAGGGAGACAAACATATAAAATAGTAAAAAAATGGAGTAACTAGAATAAATAGAGCTCTAAATAAAAGAAGTTCGATTACAAAGGGAAAAGTTAATAACTGTGCTCCTGGATTAAGAGAAAGTTTCACAGGCAAATTACATTGGAATAAGAACTTGAAAGGTGACTAGATTTAACGAGACTGAAAATGGAGGGATACCCAGGAAAGAGGAAGTAACATTGCAAAAGTTTACTCATGTGAAATGGCAAGAAATACTAGAGCACTTGACCACAGAGATCCAAATGATTTATACTGCTAAATTTTGTTTATTTAAGGGTATTAATATTAAGTATTTGTAAAATATCCTTAATGTAGACAAGTCATGTTTGAGAGAATATAATTTATAAACATATATATTAAAAGTAGACAAAACCCCCAGAATATTAAAGTTGCTTGCTGAAAATTTTAAAAATATACTAAATTTGATGGGTTCACTCCCAGGCGAAATTCTTCAATAGTTCATTAAGCATAGATTAGGAAGATGAAGAAAAAGAAAAAGACACTTCCAGGAAGTTTTCTAAGTTTTGCTAAAAACTACCCCCACCATTCTTTTTTTTTTTTTTTTTCTTGACACTAATGTTTACATTGTTGCATGGAATGAGGAGGAGTGGTGATATACATAGTGAGTTCAAAACATTGGTATAAGATTTGATAGCCTCTTACTAATAAAATGTAGGACTGTTTTTTCCCTATAGCCATATTTAAGAGGAAGAGAGGAGAGACTGGAGAGACAGAGGGAGAAGGAGAGAAAAGGAAGGGAAAGGAAAAAGGGGAAAAAAAAGACTGAATTTTGCAGAGATGCAAATTTGGGGTTGATAGAATATATGTTTCTAATAACTTAAGTCATATAAAAACTGTGTTCGGGTGCCTGGGTGGCTCAGTGGGTTAAAGCCTCTGCCTTCAGTTCATGATCTCGGGGTCCTGGGATCGAGTCCCACATCGGACTCTCTGCTCACCGGGGAGCCTGCTTCCTCCACCCCCCGCCACCACCACTCTGCCTGACTCTCTGCCTATTTGTGATCTCTCTCTCTGTCAAATAAATAAATAAAATCTTAAAAAAACAAAACAAAACTGTGTTCACCACAAAAGCATGTGACTGACTTGAAACTGTTGAATCAGAAACACACATTTTTTGGGACAAGATGGACAGGGTGATCTCATTCTTTTCTAAGGTTATATTGTTCTAAAGGATCTGTTTCAAAATTGTAACGTATATAATGAATATGGTATACATCCTTTTAGTGATGGTGATTCTCCCCCTAAATTTCTTTTCTCTAAAAGAAAGAAAAGGGGGGGGTTGCTGGTTGGTGTGTTTGCTTTCACTGAAAAGACTCCATTCTTTGGAAATCTTAGTTCCCTGCTTTATATGTCTGCTTGTGATCCAGGAATAATTCTGGTGAGTGGCTTTTTTCACTCCCCAGCTCCTGTCACTAGTAACTTGAGGAAGAATTGTATCATGTGTTCAATGGCCAGTTGTGTAAATTTAACTACTCACTGAACACTTTAAGAGACTCAAATTTCTCATCTCAAAAGATAAAATGTCGGGGCGCCTGGGTGGCTCAGTGGGTTAAGCCGCTGCCTTCGGCTCAGGTCATGATCTCAGGGTCCTGGGATCGAGTCCCGCATCGGGCTCTCTGCTTGGCAGGGAGCCTGCTTCCCTCCCTCTCTCTGCCTGCCTCTCTGTCTACTTGTGATCTCTCTCTGTCAAATAAATAAATAAAATCTTAAAAAAAAAAAAAAGATAAAATGTCAAAACAAAAAAACATATAAAAAAAGATACAATGTCAGAAGCTTTATTTGGAAGGATTGAGGATAAGGAATGGTAATGTAATTTAGATGCATACAGCAAGGACTCAGTAACATTACTAAATATATTGTCTTAATTATTATATTATTATTAGCATTACTCTTCATCCCTTTATAGACATATATTATAATTTCTACATCTATAATTTTATGTATAAGGATATATTTATAATGCCTTCTCACCACACTGACATGTAAAGACTATTGAAGGAAGAAAGAATTGTGGGTGACCAGCAAAGTATTCAAAGGTACTCTAACCTTGTATCTATTTCCTATGATAGGATTAAAGAAAAGGATGATCATGAAAAGTCAAGCAGTTGAGAAAAATATATTTACACCACATTAGACAGAAGTACAGGAACAAGATAGCACTGAACCCAGTAACAATTATGTGATATTTTAGTGGCAAAATGGCAAATTTAACCCATACTAATACCAGCTCAAGATAATATTATTTCTGAATTCTGCTAGATTCATAGCCATCCTCAAATTACATTCTCTGTTTATTCTAGTTGTTCCAGCCACAAAACACTATAATTTTTCCCTTTCTTTATGATTCTACTGCCCCAGATCATCATGATTATTATGGGTTTCCAAAGCATTTTTCAGAGTTTTATGTTTCTTAAAGCCTATGGAAAAGGTGAGTAGAATCATTTTGCAGGTGAATGAAATAAAGACATTGAAGCATTAAATAACAATTAGGTTTAACAGCTGTGACTTCTGATACATTGTGTAGATTCTAGGTGATTTTTTTTAAAATCCCATGTTGGTATTGATGTCTTGATAATTTTCTATGCAGTATTGAGTCTCTGGGGCAGTGGGATAGATTTTGTTTCCTTTCTTCCACCACTTGTGAAAGACTTGCCTAACTCCATACTACTTGGAGATTATATTCAGCACACACAAGAAGAATACACCCTGAACTCTTGTTTTATTTGGCTGTATTAAAATCAACACCTGCACCTCGTTTAGCAAGTCACCTGCAGAGTACGATAAAGTAATTAAAAAGATGTATTTTACTGTTTTGGTGATTTTTGCTTCTTTTCACTTCAACAACATGTATTTAGTGCCCACTATGTGTTAGAGGCTTCCTACTGGAAATCTTGGGAGATAAATATCAAAATTCCATTTCACAGATGTATAAACTGAAGTTGATCAGAGAATGTTTTGATGGAGGCCACAGAGGCAGAAAGTGGGGAAGTTCAGTTCTGTTTGAATTCCAGTATCATGCTCTTTCCATTAGAGCTAAATTTGATGATTGGGATAGCATACTATGTTTCCATTTGCAGAAGTGCTTCAAGAAGATGCTATTCACAAATCCATTAATATATCTGCTGCCTGAAATTACTTTTATTTTGTGTTCTGAATGAAAGTTGAAATATGACAGAAGACATCTGGGTTTGTGTCTGTTAGCGATCTATTCTCAAGTAATCTAAGCAAGTTAACTTTGATTTACTTGGATTTCAGTTATCTTTCCTGTAAATATGGAATTAATTTAATTTAGATAATTTTGATATCAAATAAAATAATTTATATAAAAGCACATAGTGAATGGTAAAATAATCTATAGTTTTAAGGTATTCGGATGATATTCAGCTACCTGATATTTTTCAAATCATAGTTCCAAAAAGAGATTGAACAAATATAAACTCACGAGTAAATAATAAGTTTGTTGTATTCTCTTTACCAGCTAATTACCCTTGACTAGGAAGACTATTTTTCTTGTTCTTCTGCCCCTAGTTATGAGAGTTCAGTTGTGGAAAATGTGGATATTGTTAAACTCCTAATATAAAGATTTTTTTTTAAACTATCACAGTTCTTGAGACTGTTCACTGCATCTGCTTTCATTACTGGCATTTCCTTCCTAAATCATATGAATCCAACAACTGTCCCCCGCTCCTTCCAGTGAAACTGTTATCACTCCTTGCTAATCCTTTCATTTTCTACTCTCTATTTTCATTTCAGACTGGTAGCACTGTTGCCAAATTTACCTTTGAAAACCATTTCCTTATTGGTTTTCCTATTGCTCTTTCTTGGCTCTTTATGGTCATTCTTTATGTTTTCATTTGTGCATCTTCTTACCATTACCTCTCAAATGTGGAAGTTACCAGGTGCTCATCCCAAATGCTCCTAATTCATGTTTTTCCCCAGTGATTCTAATTGTTCTCATTGGAATAGAGCATCTGCCCAACTAACTCCTTAGACATTTTCTCAACTTTGAAATCTATTTTCCCCTCCCCACTACTGCCATCAAGAAGAGTTTTGGCCTTGTTTACTCCTCTTTTGTCATGTCTAATTAGACCAAAAATATATACACATCCATGCTGGAGCAATTTCTATATCTCTTCATTTTTCTTCTCTCTTCTCTCTCTCTCTCTCTCTTTCTCTGCAGAATTGAGAGTGAGAGATGAATGGAAGCTATTTGTTTTTTATTTTGTTTTGTTTTTGTTTTTGTTTTTTAAGAACAGATAATGAAAGTTACCAAACCCTGATAGGAGGATAGAGAGAAATGAAAAGTTGGTGAACCGAGCTAGATACAGTTTAGCAAGATGCCAAGAAATAACTGAAGACGAAATATAGAAATATAATCTTTTGGGCACACCTGGGTAGCTCAGTTGGTTAAGCATCTGCCCTCAGCTCCCCTCATAATTTCAGAGTCCTGGAATCAAGTGCTGCATCAGGCTCCCTGCTCAGTGGGGAGCCTGCTTCTCCCTTTCCCTAAGCCTCTGCACTACTGCTCTCTCTCACTCTGCTGTCTCTCTCTCTCTCCTTCAAATAAATAAATCTTTCAAAGAAAGAGAGGGAGGGAGGGAGGAAGACGGGAAGGAAGCAAGGAAAGAAGGTAGGAAGGAAGGATGGAAGGAAGGAAATATAGACCATGCTTCTTAGGTTTCTGATATCTCTTCAAGTCCTGATTCTTTTCCTTGAGTTTTCTGATAAACATTTTTCTTCTTATAATACATTCACTTTATTTTTTATATAATAAACTGTTTGTTTCTACTAATTGCAACTTGGCAATATTAACTAATATTCTAATGTGTTCAGGTAAAATCAGCATACTTTTGAATCTGAAATGTATACCTACAGCATGGACTATAGGTTATTTCATATGGAAATACAAAAACTTGACTTTTTTGTAATTTTTATTTTATAAACATATAATGTATTTTTATCCCCAGGGGTACAGGTCTGTGAATTGCCAGGATTACACACTTCACAGCACTCACCATAGCACATACCTTCCCCAATGTCCATAACCCCATCCCCCTCTCCCGACCCCCTCCCTCCAGCAACCCTCAGTTTGTTTTGAGAGATTAAGAGTCACTTATGGTTTGTCTCCCTCCCAATCCCATCTTGTTTCATTTATTCTTTTCCTATCCCCCAAACCCCGCACATTGCATCTTCACTTCCTCATATCAGGGAGATCATATGATAGTTGTCTTTCTCCAATTGACTTATTTCGCTAAGCATAATACCCTCTAGTTCCATCCACGTCGTTGCAAATGGCAAGATTACATTTCTTTTGAAAGAAGATATGCATAGTATTCCATTGTGTATATATACCACATCCTCTTTATCCATTCATCTGTTGATGGACATCTAGGTTCTTTCCATAGTTTGGCTATTGTAGACATTGCTGCTATAAACATTCAGGTGCACGTTTGTATCTTTAGGGTAAATGCCCAGTAGTGCAATTGCTAGTCATAGAGTAGCTCTATTTTCAACTTTTTGAGGAACCGCCATGCTGTTTTCCAGAGTGGTTGCACCAGCTTGCATTCCCACCAACAGTGTAGGAGGGTTCCCCTTTCTCCGCATCCTCGCCAGCATCTGTCGTTTCCTGACTTGTTAATTTTAGCCATTCTGACTGCTGTGAGGTGGAATCTCATTGTGGTTTTGATTTGTATTTCTCTGATGCCGAGTGATATGGAGCACTTTTTCATGTATCTGTTGGCCATCTGGATGTCTTCTTTGCAGAAATGTCTGTTCATTTCTTCTGCTGATTTCTTGATTGGATTATTTGTTCTTTGGGTGTTGACTTTGCTAAGCTCTTTATAGATTTTGGATACTAGCCCTTTATCTGATGTGTCATTTGCAAATATCTTCTCCTATTCTGTCAGTTGTGTTTTGGTTTTGTTGACTGTTTCCTTTGCTGTGCAAAAGCTTTTGATCTTGATGAAATCCCAATAGTTCATTTTTGCCCTTGCTTCCCTTGCCTTTGGCAATGTTCCCAGGAAGAAGTTGCTGCAGCTGAGGTCGAAGAGGTTGCTGCCTATGTTCTCCTCAAGGATTTTGATGGATTCCTTTCTCACATTGAGGTCCTTCATCCATTTTGAGTCTATTTTTGTGTATGGTGTAAGGAAATGGTCCAATTTCATTTTTCTGCATGTGGCTGTCCAATTTTCCCAACACCATTTGTTGAACAGACTGTCTTTTTTCCATTGGACATTCTTTCCTGCTTTGTCGAAGATTAGTTGACCATAGAGTTGAGGGTCTATTTCTGGGCTCTCTATTCTGTTCCATTGATCTAGGTGTCTGTTTTTGTGCCAGTACCATACTGTCTTGATGATGACAGCTTTGTAATAGAGCTTGAAGTCCGGAATTGTGATGCCACCAACTTTGGCTTTCTTTCAATGTTCCTTTGGCTATTCGAGGTCTTTTCTGGTTCCATATAAATTTTAGGATTATTTTTTCCATTTGTTTGAAAAAATGGATGGGATTTTGGTAGGGATTGCATTAAATGTGTAGATTGCTTTAGGTAGCATAGACATTTTCACAATATTTATTCTTCCAATCCAGCAGCATGAAACATTTTTCCATTTCCTTGTGTCTTCCTCAATTTCTTTCATGAGTACTTTGTAGTTTTCTGAGTATAGATTCTTTGCCTCTTTGGTTAGGTTTATTCCTAGGTATCTTATGGTTTTGGGTGCAACTGTAAGTGGGATTGACTCCTTAATTTCTCTTTCTTCTGTCTTGTTTTTGGTGTAGAGAAATGCAACTGATTTCTGTGCATTGATTTTATATCCTGACACTTTACTGAGTTCCTGTACAAGTTTTAGGAGTTTTGGAGTGGAGCCTTTTGGGTTTTCCACATATAGTATCATATCATCTGCAAAAAGTGATAGTTTGACTTCTTCTTTGCTGATTTGGATGCCTTTAATTTCTTTTTGTTGTCTGATTGCTGAAGCTAGGACCTCTAGTACTATGTGGAATAGCAAGCAGTGGTGATAATGGACATCCCTGCCGTGTTCCTGACCTTAGCAGAAAAGCTTTCAGTTTTTCTCCATTGAGAATGATATTTGCGGTGGGTTTTTCATAGATTGCTTTGATGATATTGAGGTATGTGCCCTCTATCCCTACACTTTGAAGAGTTTTGATCAGGAAGGGATGCTGTACTTTGACAAATGCTTTTTCAGCGTCTATTGAGAGTATCATATGGTTCTTGTTCTTTCCTTTATTAATGTATTGTATCACATTGATTGATTTGCGAATGTTGAACCAACCTTGCAGCCCTGGAATAAATCCCACTTGGTCGTGGTAAATAATGCTTTTAATGTACTGTTGGATCCTATTGGCTAGTATTTTGGTGAGAATTTTTGCATTTATGTTCATCAAGGATTTTGGTCTGTAATTCTCTTTTTTGATGGGATCCTTGTCTGGTTTTGGGATCAAGGTGATGCTGGCCTCATAAAATGAGTTTGGAAGTTTTCCTTCCATTTCTATTTTTTGGAACAGTATCAGGAGAATAGGTATTAATTCTTCTTTAAATGTTTGGTAGAATTCCCCTGGGAAGCTGTCTGGCCCTGGGCTTTTGTTGTTTGGAGATTTTTGATGACTGTTTCAATCTCCTTACTGGTTATGGGTCTGTTCAGGTTTTCTATTTCTTTCTGGTTCAGTTGTGGTAGTTTATATGTCTCTAGGAATGCATCCATTTCTTCCAGATTGTCAAATTTGTTGCCATAGAGTTGTTCATAATATGTTCTTATAATTGTTTGTATTTCTTTGGTGTTGGTTGTGATCTCTCCTCTTTCATTCATGATTTTATTTATTTGGGTCCTTTCTCTTTTCTTTTTGATAAGTCTGGCCAGGGGTTTATCAATCTTATTAATTCTTTCAAAGAACCAGCCCCTAGTTTCGTTGATTTGTTCTATTGTTTTTTTTGGTTTCTATTTCATTGATTTCTGCTCTGATCTTTATGATTTCTCTTCTCCTGCTGGGTTTAGTTGTTCTTTGTTGTTCTTTCTCTAGCTCCTTTAGGTGTAGGGTTAGGTTGTGTATTTGAGACCTTTCTTGTTTCTTGAGAAAGGCTTGTACCGCTATATATTTTCCACTCAGGAGTGCCTTTGATGTGTCCCGCAGATTTTAAACCATTGTGTTTTCATTATTATTTGTTTCCATGAATTTTTTCAATTTTTCTTTAATTTCCTGGTTGACCTATTCATTCTTTAGAAGGATGCTGTTGAGTCTCCATGTATTTGGGTTCTTTCCAAATTTCCTCTTGTGATTGAGTTCTAGCTTCAGAGCATTGTGGTCTGAAAATATGCAGGGAATGATTCTAATCTTTTGATACCAGTTGAGACCTGATTTGTGACCCAGGATGTGATCTATTCTGAAGAATGTTCCATGTGCACTAGAGAAGAATGTGTATTCTGTTGCTTTGGGATGAAATGTTCTGAATATATCTGTGATGTCCATCTGGTCCAGTGTGTCATTTAAGGCCTTTATTTCCTCGTTGATCTTTTGCTTGGATGATCTGTCCATTTCAGTGAGGGGAGTGTTAAAGTCCCCTAAAATTATTGTATTATTGTCGATGTGTTTCTTTGATTTTGTTATTAATTGGTTTATATAGTTGGCTGCTCCCCTGTTAGGGACATAGATATTTAAAATTGTTAGATCTTCTTGTTGTACAGACCCTTTGAGTATAATATAGTGTCCTTCCTCATCTCTTGTTATAGTGTTTGGCTTAAAGTCTAATTGATCTGATATAAGGATTGCCACCCTAGCCTTCTTCTGATGTCCATTAGCATGGTAAATTATTTTCTACCCCCTCACTTTAAATCTGAAGGTGTTTTGGGGTCTAAAATGAGTTTCTTGTAGGCAGCATATTGAGGGGTTTTGTTTTTTTATCCATTCTGATACCCTGCGTCTTTTGATTGGGGCATTTAGTCCATTAACATACAGGGTAACTATTGAGAGATATGAGTTTAGTGCCATTGTATTGCCTGTAAGGTGACTGTTACTGTATATTGTCTGTTCCTTTCTGATCTACTACTTTTAGGCTCTCTCTTTGCTTAGAGGATTCCTTTCAATATTTCCTGTAGAGCTGGTTTGGTGTTTGCAATTTCTTTCAGTTTTTGTTTGTCCTGGAAGCTTTTTATCTCTCCTTCTATTTTCAATGATAGCCTAGCTGGATATAGTATTCTTGGCTGCATGTTTTTCTTGTTTAGTGCTCTGAATATATCATGCCAGCTCTTTCTGGCCTGCCTGGTCTCTGTGGATAAGACCATTGCCAATCTAATATTTTTACTTTTGTATGTTACAGACTTCTTTTCCCAGGCTGCTTTCAGGATTTTCTCTTTGTCTCTAAGACTTGTAAATTTTACTATTAGATGATGTGGTGTGGACCTATTCTTATTGATTTTGAGGGGGTTTCTCTGTACCTCCTGGATTTTGATGCTTATTCCCTTTGCCTTATGGGGAAATTCTCTACAATAATTCTTTCCAATATACCTTCTGCTCCCCTCTCTCTTTCTTCTTCTTCTGGAATCTAACCTAAAACTAATGTTGTTTTGTCTTATGGTGTTATTTATCTCTCGAATTCTCCCCTCTTGGTCCAGTATTTGTTTGTCTCTCTTTTGCTCAGCTTCTTTATTCTCTGTCATTTGGTCTTCTATATCACTAATTCTTTCTTCTGCCTCATTTATCCTAGCAGTAAGAGCCTCCATTTTTTATTGCACCTCATTAATAGCTTTTTTTATTTCAACTTGGTTAGATTTTAGTTCTTTTATTTCTCCAAAAAGGGCTTTTATCTCTCCAGACAGGGTTTCTCTAATATCTTCCATGCCTTTTTCAAGCCTGGCTAGAACCTTGAGAATCGTCATTCTGAACTCTAGATCTGGCATATTACCAATGTCCATATTGATTAAGTCCCTAGCCTTTGATATTGCCTCTTGTTCTTTTTTTTTGTGGTGAGTTTTTCCACCTTGTCATTTTGTCCAGATAATAATATATGAAGGAGCAAATAAAATATTAAAAGGGTGGAAAAGTCCCCAGGAAAATGCACTTTAACCAAATCAGAAGAGACCCCAAATCATGGGAGGGGGAAAGGGGATATAAAGAAGTTCAGAAAAATGAATGAAAACAAAAAAATATAAAAAGAAAAATATATATATATATTAGACTAGTTACTAGAACAGGGTCACCCACTTAATTTTGGGAGTATTTTGGTCTCTTAGAAGAAACTACCTCCCCAAATTTTAAAGAATGAAAAACATATATAAGAGTAAACACAATGAAGGGATGGAATATGCCTATGACGATGAAAAAAAAATTTTTTTAATTTCTAAAAAGGGAGTTGATAAAGTAAGTTGGTTGGAAGAATAAAGAAAAAGAAAGTGGAGAGATTTTGCTCGGACTAGAGACTAGAACAAGCCCGGAGCTAGATTTAGGGTATATTTTGATCTATTAGAAGAAGGTGTACACCAAATTTTTTAGAAGAAAAAACCCTATGTGTATACAAAAAATAAAGTTAGACAATGAAGGATAAAATATGACTATAATAATGAAAGTTCAAAAAAGATTATTAATATGATGATGATGATGAAAGGTATTGTTAAGTTAAACTAGTTAAAAAACATTAAAAGAGGAAAGGGTAAAAGTTAAAAAAAATTTAGAAGAAGAAAAATAAATAAAATTAAAAAAAAATAAATTAACTGCAAGACTAAGGAATCATGGGGAAAAAGCCATGAATTCCATGCTTTGCTTTCTCCTGCTCTGGAATTCTGCTTTTCTCCTTGGAAAGTGAACTTGGTCTTGGCTGGATTTCTTGTTGATCTTCTTGGGGAGGGGCCTGTTGTAGTGATTCTCGAGTGTCTTTGCCCAAGGTGGAATTGCACCGCCCTTACCAGGGGCCGGGCTAAGTAATCCGTTCGGGTTTGCTTTCGGGAGCTTTTGTACCCTGAACGCTTCCCGTAGAGTTCCAGCAGACGGGAATGAAAATGGTGGCCTCCCAATCTCCAGCCCAGAGGAACCAAGAGCTTGGGGTCCCACTCCTCAGTGCGCCCTCAGAGAAAAGCGCTCAATCACTCCTGCCTTTCTGGCCTCTGGCTGCGCTCCAAGCTCACCCAGCCTGTGACCAATTCAAGGTAACCCTGAGCTAAGAGCTCACTCCTTGGCTCTGTCTCTGTAGCTGGCTTTCCTGCTCTTATACCTTCGAGCTCTATGACACTTAGACACCCCCGATCCTTCTGTGGCCCCGTGGGACCTGGGGCCATGCTCACCCCACCTGGGCTTCACCCCAGTTAAGCCTCTGGAGTGATGTCCCTCAGTGGAGCAGACTTTTAAAAGTCCTGATTTTGTGCTCCGTTGCTCCGCCGCTTGCCAGGAGCCGGCCCTTCCCCCCGCAGTCTATCTTCCCGTTCTTTTGGATTCACTTCTCTGCCATCCTACCTTTCAGAAAGTGGTCAATTTTCTGTTTCTAGAATTGTTGCTGTTCTTCTCTTTGGTCTCCTGTTGGATTTGTAGGTGTTCGCAATGGATTGATAAGCTATCTAGCTGATCTCCTGCTACCTGATGTAGTCTCAGCCTGCTACTTCTCCGCCATCTTGACTCCTCCCTCTGGATTCCAAAAACTTGACCTTACTATATCCATTACATTTCCCTCATCTTTATCGATCTCTTATTTTCTCTCTGTATATGTCCCAAACCAAAAGTTCCAACAAATGTTCTATATTTTGCACTTCAGAAAATGAGAAAATGCAGATTGAGTGTTAGGCACAGACATAGGTAGAAATTTTCATAGAGTAAACTCTATAAAAGTAAATCAGTAAAATTCATAGAGTAATTCAGTAAAAGTTATCGATTATCAATTTTATAATTCCTGTGATCTACCTGTTACCACGTATGAAGTTATTAAACCAAAATCCTAAGAATGCTACCATAAAATGAAGTGCTCACTAGTTTTTCATAGATAGACTAATTATTTTTGCTGAATGAGGGAAAATTTTATCACAGTAAACCGATGTGGAAAGTTTTCTTCCAGCCAATAGAAAAAAAAAAATACAGTTTTCATATTAAGATAGGGGTCAGAATGTGTTCAGGAAAGGTCAGAGAGAATTGATAAAACTGAAGAGCTATGTCAGAAAAAAAGAGAATCCATTACTGGGATTAATAGCAATGGGTGAGCCAATCTTACAAATAATATTAAAACATACTGTCTCAAATTTAAAATATATACAGACTGTGCTTAAAATGAACTTACTGCAAGATGAAATAACAAAAGAGTTTAGTATTTTCTTTAATTAATGGAAGAATAACATCCTCTATTTGTCCTCTGCACTTTTATAACCACATCACGTAAATAAACAGATGAAGGAGAGGTTTAGGATGGATTTACCTCAAATGTGGCTCCTTTGTACAGTATCCAAAGTTAATATAGGTGCTCTGATATAGGAGGCTTCCCAACAAGGTAAGCACTAGTATTAGTACAAATGCTTGAACTATTTAGTGCCACTAATAACAGAATTTAGTGTTACTGATGCTAGTAATATTCAGTAACTGGTACTGTTATTAAATAGCTAGGATTCTTAGAACAAAAAACTGTACAGAACTAGCCTACACATGTATTAATTTTCCTAATTCTTCCTCACTAGAAATGTATTTTAGAATGTCTTTGGCTAAACTAGAATAAAGACAATTTAAGGATTTCTTAAATTCTTTATAATCAGAAGCCCATTATATGTCGTTCAGTTTTATGTGTGTTTTATTTGCAAGTATGCCTGCGCTGACTGCTTGTATGTTACTCTATTTTTATATAAAATGCATTTCTCAATAGTCTTTTGGTTGATGGATGAACAACTATATTATAGTGCCCTCCAGATATTAGCATTTATTACAACTAGCAGACAAATCTGAATTAGGTGGAACACACTCTAATAGCCATGCTATAGAAGAATGCCCTCTCCTTAGTGAGCTATTTAGGTTATATGTATCTGTTCATGCTACCCATTTTGAAATACGATAATTTGTTAATGGGGCAAGAGCTCATAAAACTTGTTATGAATTTTAGATATTAGCAAAAAATGTTAGAAGGAAGAGATTGAAACCAATTTAGGGAGCAGTTTTTTTAGAAATTTGTTTAAACATTTTGAAAGGTTAGATAAAACGCTCTAAAACTCTGTTTCTCAATTAATATTTAATAAGTACCTAAACATATTGGCTTTTAAAATCATTTTTAAATTAACAAGATCCCCTAGAAAGTTTTCTCTTATGAAGCTCTGATTAGCTGCTTAGAGATCTAATGATGTTGGGGGAGGTCATTGAAGGACCTTGTAGCTTCTTGACCTATAAGCTGGCCCCAGGCAGTAGGAGGCCCTTTTCCTATTCTTGGAATGTCCTTCTGTCTACTGTTCTTGCAGTGGGAACTGTTCCTGGTACATACCTTTGAGAGAGTAAGGTGTCGATGGAGACTATGTGGACTGAATATGTGACTGAAGACTGTTAAGACCTCTCTATCAGCTTTGAAGATTCTGCTGGGTGGGTGTGGAGATCTACTCATTTTGTAGGTGCCCACGACAACCCTTGTATGTAAGTTCCCTTGCTTATTAACACTTTCACCTAGGAATCTGGAGTGGTCCAACTCTGTCTTCGGTCTCTCCTTGTCCTCTGTGTACGGTAGCCAGTTTCAGATTTCACCTTGAGAACTCCTGAGGTTGTGACTAACAAAGGTGGGTTGTTAAGTATAAAGAAAAATAGATGCCTAATTCTAAGTCTCTATTTCTTATATATTTTAAAAATCTGCTTATCATTTCTTCTTTATTTAAACTTTCAACAATCAGGAGAGATATATCTATATGTTCTTCATTTATATTGAATCTTAACTTTAGGAGTACACTCTAATGTTACAAAAAGATAATATTCTTCAGTTATATTGGTACTTAGAAAAATGTTTGCTTATATGCATATTCATGGCTATTATTAAATAAGCATAAATATTAATATTTTTAAGAAATATGTAAGGGAACTATATTTTCTAAATTTTGTTGGTCTTTCCTATCACCTTGTGCTTTAGGTAATCCTAGCTAGGTGGTGTATTTTAATTATATCATGTAGTTTTCAGTAAAGTAGATGAGATGAATTCATGTTTTTCATGGTATGGATGACATGAGCAGTAATAATGCTCTGGTGAGGGGAAATAAAAAGCTTTCTTAGAGTATTGAATGGTATTTGTTATTTGCCTTTTTCTCTAAGTAAGGGTATGGAATTTTTTTTTTAATTTCCAGTGTACCAACCAGAGTCTTTTTCAAGTGAGAAAATTCAGTAAGAGCCCTGACCCCCATCATAGTCAACTTTTGCCCCATCCTTGATTTAGAGATGACTCTTTCTATAGAAAATGCTAATTGACTAATCAAACATTGTGATGAAAAAATTTGTTGGAGCAAAATTGCACAGGATTTAGAACTTCAGTGTCAAAATTACAACTTAGTTTTATGATTTTTCTTACAGTTTCTAAGATTCTAACATCTACCTTAACCTGTCTGCTTCCTCCAATGATTTATTAATTCATAAATTCATTTATTTTAAAGTATATTATTCAGTCCATATTTATTGAACACCTGCATCATGCCAAGCACTATATTAAGTTTTGGAAAAACTGAGATAAGATATCCCCTAATGAAGGACAGAATCTTAATGAATATTATAAATCCCTAATCATATTAGTCACATATTAAAAGGCCTAAATCCTTCTCACTTAGGGTAATAGAGAGGAAACTTGCTAACATTAGATAAGCATGTGATAAACACCATATGACCTAAAATTATTACCTAATGATATTTATCTGGATCTAAAAAATATAACAACTGAAATCACCTAAATATTCTAAATAATACCTTATGCCCTTTTATAATGTGACAAAGATTTTAGTGAAAGGTCTCTAATATGCTTGAGATTTTCTTAAACAGATTTCTAACAATCAGGCAGCCATTCCACAAAAAGAAATTGATATTAATATATAAAAATTATATTCATCCTTTTTATGTTTTTCTAGATGGGATTTGCATATAATTCTTATTAAAATTTGATACCTATTCATTTCAGAGCCAATATTCTAAAAGGTTCTACTATATATTAGAAATAATAAGTATGGTATATTATAATATCATACTGATGGAGATAGAAAATGTCTTATTTATTGTGGTAATAAGTCAAGTAATAAAATATAACCTATGTTGGAGTTAGAAGATTAAAATATATTTTAAATCAATTTAAAAAACTAAAACCCAGACATTTAAGGTTTATGCTAAACTAGGACACAAATTAACTTGCCTGGAATAAAATGTAACAGTCTTGTCAGAAGCTCAGCTGAACTAAGAGAAGACCTGAACTGACTGTCAGGTATAGGAACAGCCAATATGAAACAAAAGCCAAATGACAGGGGCGCCTGGGTGGCTCAGTGGGTTAAAGCCTCTGCCTTCGGCTCAGGTCATGATCTCAGGGTCCTGAGATCAAGGCCCACATCGGGCTCTCTGCTCAGCGGGGAGCCTGCTCCCCCTGCCCCCGCCTGCTGCTCTGCCTGCTTGTGATCTCTCCCTCTCTCTGTCAAATAAATAAACAAAATCTTAAAAAAAAAAAAAAAAAGCCAAATGACAGTCAAGTCTTTAATCATTAGTGTGATTGGTTAAGCAAGCTCCTAAACTCCTCTCCTCTCCTCTCCTATTTATCCACATGGAACAGCATTCCACAGCATTCTGTTTGGCAAAGTGGAATAGCAGAGGAGTTTAGATCTGGGGTTAGGTAGATCAGCATAGTAGAAATATACTTTGTTTATTGAGTCAGAGTGAAGAACTGTCTTCAGTTTCCTGCTTTCTCCCAATAAGAAAGTCTCCTCAAATGCTGCTGTCAAAGACCTTGGCAGAAGGCTACAGATAAAGAGGTCTCCAAATGAAGGTGCTTGGCTATCTTCGCAGATATGCATAAGAGCATGGCTGGCAAGGGGTGGTGAGGTAAAGTCTGGAAATGCAACAGGCTTCAGAAACTGCAGTGCCCTGGGTGGCTTCATGTCTGGTGTGGGGCGGGCATCTTCATGTCTGGTGTGGGGCGGGCAGCTTCTCTCCTGAGGCCAGGTAAAGGCTTTGTAATTGCATATGGTTGGGTCTGAAAAATCACACAGGTTTTTTTGACCAGGAGACAAGCCCCACAATTCTATTTTAATCAATATATTATTGTAACTCTTTTCCAATATGTGTATATACATAATTATCCTGAGTCATTTTTTTCTTCTAGCGTACATTTCTTGTCCAAAGAGATACTTCTGAAAGTTTTCCCACTGAGACAATAATCCCTCTTCTATGCTTTGTATACTCTTGAGAAAAGTCAGTCCTGAGGTAAAATCACTTTCTCATATTTGTAGTTTCTTCACACTTTTTTCACATGATTGTTTATGGTTTATCTCTACCTTTTCTAAGTATCCAAGTAATTCATTGAACTTACTGTAAAGTCTCTAGTGAGGTACCATGAGCCTAGGATTGGCATACTCAAGTTACGGTGTGGTCATTGACAAAATTATGTTGGACCTAATATAGTTTCAGCCTCTATATTCACCATGTATTCCCTAGTTCTTCTCATGGGAACAACTAGATCATTCCATATTTGAAAATTTTGTCTTCTCATACATACCTTAAAATTTTATGATCAGTGACATTCCTTTGTATTTAAAATAGATTCAGTGATTAAGTTCTTGAGACCTAATGTACAGCACAGTTACTAGAGTGAATAATAATGTACTGTATACTTCTAATGTGCTAAGAGAGTAGATCACAAATGTTCTCACTACCATACAACACACAAAGTATATAAGGCTATGGATATGTTAATTAGTTTGATTGTTGATAGTCATTTAAAATAGTAGATTGTACACCATAAAGATATACAATTTTTCATTTGTCAATCATACATAAATAAATTTAGGAAAAAAAGTAATTGGTTTAACAGATGAAAGAGGACAAGAATAAAGGAGAAGAAATGAAAAATAATCCCAAATATTTAATATGCCTTACAGTATAAGATACAATCTGATTCTGACAACATACCTAGTATCTTATACCACTGGCAACATACCTCTCTGCTTAGTAACATCGAACTAGGATCTAGTTGGCCTTCAATAAATGTCTAATTATGAAGACATAAATAAAATAGGGTAAATGAGTGAATAACAAACATCCTATGCGATATATGGGATATATCTGCAAATGTATTTCTTATATCTTATTGAATTGACTTTTCAAAGATGTTTCACCTTATTTGTCAAAATCTTCAGACACCGAATTTACTATAAAAGCAAGCAACAAAAACTGAATTATAGATATAACTGAAACCTTAAGGTTGTTTTTTAATTACATTTTTATTTGAAGTTAATTGTAGATTCACATGTAATTGTAAGAAATAATGAAGTGTCACATATGTGTGACATATATGTCACATATTATGTGTGACATATGAAGGGAGATCCCTTGCATAGCTTACTCAGCTTCTGCATTGCTAATATTTTGCTAAACTGTAGTACAATGTCACAACCAGGATCTTGAAATGGCTATAGTTAAGACACAGAATGTTGGGACGCCTGGGTGGCTCAGTGGGTTAAGCCTCTGCCTTCCGCTCAGGTCATGATCTCAGGGTCCTGGGATCGAGCCCTGCATTGGGCTCTCTGCTCAGCGGGGAGCCTGCTTCCCCCTCTCTCTCTGCCTCTCTGCCTACTTGTGGTCTCTGTCTGTCAAATAAAAATAAAATCTTAAAAAAAAAAAAAGATACAGAATGTTGTCTTGTTTTTTATTTTGTTTGCTCTTAAGAGACTTTCAAACTTTTTCACTAGTAGCTGTACCATTTTACATTTTCCACCAGCAGGGTATGAGTTTCTCTCTGTCATCTCCAGACTTTAATGTTGTCACTCTCTTTTATTTGAGCAATTCTGAGATATATATATATATATACATATATATATATATATATATGCGCACGTGTGTGTGTGTGTGTGTGTGCGTGTGTGTGCGTGTGTGTATATACACTATATACACACACACACGCACACACACACATATGGCAATTATGATATATATACACATATATATAGTGATATCTCACATGTGGCTTTACTTATATTTTCCTCGTAGTTACTGAAGATGAGCATCTGTTCAGTTACTTATTTGCCATCATCTGTATAGCTTCTTTGTTGAAGTATTATTATTTTTTTCATGTGTGAGTTTCTTTTGTTTGCTCTTACAGTTGAGTTTTACAAACTCATTATATATTCTAAATCCTGGTCCTTTGTTGGATATGTGACTATAAATATTGTTTTTAATTTTGGCTTGCATGTACCCATTGATAATATACAGAAATATAATTTTTATGTTTATCTTTTAACCTATGACCTTACTGAAATCACTAGTCCCAAGAAAATTTTTCTCTCTTTCTCTCTCTGGTAGATTCTTATGTCTTCTGCAGTAGAGGCAGTTTTGTTTCTTTCTTTCTGATCAGTGTACCTTTTATTTTATTTTATTTTATTTTGTCTTATTGAACTAGCTAAAAATTCTAGCATGGCATTGAATAGAATGGTGAGAATGGATACCCCTATCTTGTTGATCTTACAGGATAAATGTTCAATTTTTTACCATTAAGCAAAAATATTAACTGTAGTTTTTTATGGATTTTCTTTATGAAGTTGAGAATGTTCTATTCTTCATCTGCTTAGATTTATTTATTTTTTTAAATAATGTGGGGCAACTGGGTGGCTCAGGTGGCTAAACGACTGCCTTGAGCTCAGGTCAATATCCTGGGGTCCTGAGATCCAGCCCCATGTTGGGCTCCTGGCTCATTGGGGAACCTGCTTCTCCCTCTGCCTCTCCCTTTGCTCATTCTCTCTCTCTCTCTCTCTCTCTCTCTCAAGTGAATAAATAAAACCTTAAAAAAATAAAAAAAAATCATGAATGCATGTTGAATTTTGACACTTTTTTATATCAATTAGTGTGATCATAAGATTTTTCTTCCTCAGTATATTAACATGAGATTATGTTGATTGATTTTTGAATATTGATCCAATCTTGCATCTTTAAAATAAACCTCACTTGGTATGGCATATAACTCTTTCTAATATTTAGTGAATTCTGTTTTCCAATATTTTGTTAAGGATTTTTTGTCTACATTCATGTAGGATATTGGTCTGTAGTTTTTTTGTTTTGTTTTGTTTTGTTTGTACTTTTTGATCTTTATTGGGTATTGGAGTAATACTATCCCCATGAAGTGCATGGGGAGTTGCTCTCTATTTTATTTTCTGCAATAGATTATATAGAATTGCTAAATAATTCTTCCTTAAATGTTTGGAATCATTTTCCAGTGAACCATCTGGGCCTGGGAATTTAATTTCCTCAATAGTTATAGCCCTATGCAGATTATCAGTTTCATAATGGGTGAATTATGGTACTTTGTACTTTTCAAGGAAGTGGTTTCTTTTGTCTAAGTGGACTTATTTGCTTCATTCTTTTATTATCTTTCTAATGCCTATAGGGTTTGTAGCAATAGGCCCATTTTAAAATTCTCTACTGTTGGTAATTTGAGACCTCTTTTTTAAAAAGACTTCTTTCTCAAGAAGTTTTATATATGTACTTAGAAGGAGGAATAACAGAAAGTATGTCTATCCCAACATACCTGTACCAAAACATGAGCAATTTTTCAAGTCATGAGCAATTATGATCTTTGATACATTTTTCCTTAAAACATTGTAACTAATTAGTGTGTTTCTTTTTGGAAGTAAATTAATTTACTATAAAAATAAAGGAGTAAATAGGACTTGATTATCATTTACAGGACATAAAGTCAGAATGAATTCAGTACTGAACAGTAGCTGTTTATATATTTAAAGAAAAATTTAAGGAAAATTGGGGGAAAAAAGAAAGAAATCTATTACCTAGTGAACCAAACCTACAATTAAGCCTACTAAAGTATTTAAAGAGAAACAAAATAGAAAATTACATTAAATTCAGTGTGGTAGTTGGACTGATGCACTTTTTATGCAAAATATGGGAGTTTATAAAACTACTTACCATTACAACACTGTTTTGTTGTAGACATCAGAATTTTTCCTACTACTAAAGAAATAGTTAATTATTCACTTTAAATTCCTTTCCATCTAGGTTGCTGTATTTTAGGTTTGAAAAAGATAAGAATATGTTAATATTTATCAGTAGCCCTCCAAAATAGCTTTATTTTTCATATATGCACATTTTTATCTCTCTTTCTATATCTTCCAACCAAGTAGTCATTTTAGTTGAGGGAACAATGTCCATAAGAAATTTGTTTTTAAAAACCTTTGCCTTTTAGCTCTTATTATCCTTGTTAATTTTTCTAAAATAAAGCTACACACAGCATTAAATATTCTACTGGAATCAGAGTATGTTTTGTGAACTGACATAGTGCAAAGTTCTCTCAAGAGGCGATTTACTGTTCTTGGCTTTGTCTCAGAAAATGTATATTGAGAATAATATTAAGATGGTAAAAAGCCAGACCTTTCTCTGCCCACCCTCCCCAAAAGACAAATTAACAATGGTTTGGGGATAAAAATAAAAATGCATTCTTAAAATTTTTTTTATTTGAATATACTTGACACAATGTTACATTAGTTTCAGGGATACACGTAGTGCTTCAACATCTATATACATTATACTATGTTCACCACAAGTGTAGCTACCATCTGTCACTATAGTCTATTATAATATTTTTTTAAAGATTTTATTTATTTATTTGACAGAGACAAAGGGATCACAAGTAGGCAGAGCAGCATGCAGAGAGAACGGGGGAAGAAGTCTCCCTGCCGAGTGGAGAGCCCAATGCGGGGCTTGATCCCAGGACCCTGGGATCAGGACCTGAGCTGAAGGCAGAGGCTTAACCCACTGAGCCACCTGGGCGCCCCTATGATAATATTTTTAATTTTACAAATAATGTCCTCTATTTAAAATAGTGCATGAATTTCCAGTGAGTGGTTTCTTAAAATTAAAATTCACGTTCGCAAGCATTTTTGAAAGCTCTTATATTGGAATTTCTCTCATTATGGAATGGTGGTCCCAGGTAAAAATTTATATGAAATCCCCTGGGAAGATGTTAAACACTTGTCATTCTATATAGAAAAGATGGTAACCAGGTAAATTTGAGAGTGCAAAAGACTGCCTGTCATTACGTGATTTCAACTATCGCTAGAGTAACTGCATTGCTAAGGTCACAAGAAGTAGCCTCCCAATGGCTGTGCAGACTCAGAAGAAAGGGAGTCTTGCCCTGGAAACCATATACCTGCGCATGCTCGTCCTTAATTATCCACTCTCTCACTCAGTACACATTAACTACCTGTGTGTAGCAGGCATTGTTTTGGATGCTTTAGATATAAAGAAAAACATGGATTTTTTTTTTCTTCCTTCAGATATCTCGGAAACTGTGGGGACTTTGTATGCCATTTATAAATATATATGGAAAGATATCTAAGATTAAAAGAAGACATAAGAATGATGTAGAAAAAATTCTGAAAGGCAAACAAGAACTTATTGGAGCCAGTTATAATAAAGACAAATGGCAAAGGACAGTGCATAGAAATCAGGTGTGCAAAAAGGAAAAGGAAAGATACAGGTCATAGCGTTTCACAACCTCAGTATTATTGACATTGTGAGCCAACTGCTTCATCGTGTGTGGGCATTCTTATATATCCCCAGACATTGACAGATGGCACCCAGGGGTGGAATTGCCAGATTTAGCAAACAAAGATAAATACTATAGCAAATAAATACAAGACAGCACTTAAATGTACTTTTTGGACAAAAGCATTTTTTTTTTTTTTTAGTTTAAGTATGTCTTCTATTTTGTGTTGTTTGTCTGAAATTCCAATTTAATTGGGCATCGTGTATTTTGTCTGGCAACCCTAACTGCCTTAAATTACCTGTGGTTGAAACCCTCCGAGTTAGAGGATAGCATGATCAAATTTTAGATTTGATCCATTACTTGTGGGAGTCCCATCAATTGTGTATGAGGGACAACGAGTTAACTAGGCTTCAATGTAACCTTTTAAATAGATGTGGATGTCCTCTGTGCTTTGGACTATTCTAGGTAGCAGGTATAGAGTACAGATCAAAAAGCAGAAAAGAAAATTCTTTGTCAGAGTTTATGTCATGAAGAGAAGACAACTAGTAAATACATAGCTGAGTAAACAAGATCCATCAGTCAGGAGATTAGGTTTTGCTGCTGTGTACAAAACAACCTCAAAAATCTCTATAACAAGAACAATAAAGGATTTCTTCCCTGTGTTATATGTGTATCACAGTTGGCTGCAGCTGCTCTTCAAATGACCTCTCCTCTAGCACCCAAACTGACAGGGCAGCCTCTGTCTACAACATTTCTGCTTGTCCTGGGTGAGGGAAATGAGAGTGTGAAAAACATGTGCCAATTCTGAAGATTTCTTTAGCCAAAGCAACCACTTTTTTTCCAAGTTAAGATGGGTGGGAATGTGTAAAATTCCTACTCTACATTGTAAAAGCTATAAAACTTTAAAGAAACTAATAGGAAGTTGAGGATCATGATATCTCAGGGTAGTTTCCTGTAAAAACAGAACCTATGGTAAGGACTTGATTTCAGATAGTTCACATAGGTTGTTACTCTAGAAAGCCAGAATTAAGCAGAGGAGAACTGAGTCAGGGAAGGAGGAAAGCTAATATGAAAGTGTCCTGTAGAGGCTGCTGCTCTGGGCTATGGGGATTTGCAATGCCTCTGCTGACACCTCCTGAGAAACACCTAGGAAATCTATTGGAATCCTTTATTTGAAAGAAGAAGAAGCTGGAGCATATTTTTACTGGCTCCATTCTGCTGTGAGCAACACCAAATATAGGCAAACAGTAATACATTCTACTCTATGTGTGATGTCAGGCATAGGAAAAAAAGGAGGAAAAAGAAAAGGAAAAGAAGAAAACATGAGAAGACATAGGTAATGAAGCAAGTAAAAAGTAATTTTTTATAATATTGTTAAGATGGTTAGGAACGAGGACATCTGAGCAAAGTTCTGAAGGCAATGTGAGAGATCTTCATGAATATCCAGTAAAAAAAGAATTCCAGCCAGAGGAATAACAACTACAAAACACCCATCATAGGATACGTGGCACATTCAGGGAGATGGAACTGTAATGCTGCCAGTGAGGACAGTTGTAAAATATAGAGTGAGCAGTGTAATAGAGATCAGGAGATAATGAGGATCCATGTAGGCCATCGTAAAGATTCAGGATCTACTCTCAAATGAGGTTGGGAGCCATTGGAGAATATCATGCAGAGGAGTGATGCTATCTGACTACATATTTAAAAATATTACTCTTATTGCTGTATTGAATAGACTACAAGGGATCAAAATCAGAGAAACTGGGTTAAGGCTATTACAATAAGAGAAGTGAATAAATACAAATGCCTAAACAAGACAGTAACAATAGAGATAGTGAGAAGCATTAAAACTCTGGATATGTTATGGGAGTATAACATTTGGTTTTGTTATGGGAATATGACATTTGGTTTTGTTGATGAATCAGTGTGCAATATAAGAGAGAGAAAATCATCAAACTGGGGCAGCTGGGTGGCTCAATTGGTTAAGCATCCGACTCTTGATTTCAGCTCAGGTCATGATCTAGAGTTGTGAGATCAAGCCCTGCTTCAGGCTCCGTGCTGGGTGTGGAACTTGCTTGAGAGTCTCTCTCCCTCTCCCTTTGTCTGTCTGCCTCTTAAAAAAAAAAAAAAAAAAAAGTAGGGGGGAGGAGAAAAAAAAAAGAAAGAATCAACCAGTTGTGCTAAGTTTGAGATGCTTAGTAAGCGTCTAAGTGAAGATGTTCAATAAGCAGTTGGAAATGAAGAGAGATTCAGGCATGTTATACGAAACAAGAATTATTAGCATATACCTCAGAGTTTAAATTATGAGCTTCATTGTAGTGGTAAAGGGATAAAAATAAAATTTAAATAATTATTTCTCTTTTTATTTACTTAGAGAATCAGGTATAAAAACCCAGAATGAGGAATAAAACCAAAGACTCGCTTTATCTTTACTCTAATATGTTCTAAAAAGGACTGAAATAACTGTTTCCATAAACATAAAAAAATTGTTCATAAAAAATTGTTCTGCACCAACATTAGCACAGTTTTTTTATCATAGTCATTGCTTCAGAGGAGGAAAAGAAAGGCTGACCCATGTGAATTATGCCAAAGATGAGAAATTTATTCACAGAAATCACAATTGCTATAAAAATTATTCTTAGCCCAAATTCAAAATCCCATTTTATACTGAAAGATGACAATTTTCCATAGATCTCTTGAATTTTTCCACATCTTTTGACCAGACCAACTTTGTTCTACTTTATCCTTTTGAGTATGGCTGTATTGCAAACAACCTTGGAATGTAAGTATACTGCCTCCTTCCTGAGTAAGTGGCAGGCGTGCTCACTGCCCATTATGAAAGTTTCAGGATCTCTCTGCTCTGAGTTCCTCTGCTGTGATGCAACCTACTCTGGGCCAGGTTACCCCTGGCTCCTTCTGCATTGCCCTGTATAATTTAGTGTTCAGAAAGCTGGTACAAGAAAATGCTGATACATTATCTATTGCTGTTGCCGAGTAATGAAGTCCTTTGTGAAACTAGCAAAATATCTAAGTTTGTCCACACAGGGAGATTAAATGCCATGTAATGATGGAGGAGAGATTGCAAAGATGAGAACGCAATACAAGGAAAGCTAAGAATACCCAGGTACCACCAGAAGCTAGGAGAGACAGGGAACACATTCTCCCTCAGATCTCCATAGAGAACCCTGCTGATACCTTGAAGTCAGACTTTTGGCCTCCTGAACTTTGAGAGAATAAGCATCTCTATTTTAAGCCACCAGTTTATAGTACTTTGTTCAAACAGCCCTAGAAAACTAATACACAAATTAGAATTGGCATTTTAGGAAGAAATACCATTCTAGTTGACAAATTGACACAAACTCTAATTGGTAAGAATTCGCCACATAAAATTTGGGGGTTTTCAAATCTAGGCAGAACCTGTAGTGTTGTTATATTTTTTATTAGTTAAAAGCTGATCATTGAGGAAGAGTCAGTTCTCCCTCATGTTCAAGTTTCCGATTTATTTTGTCATCATCATCACCATCATTGTTAGCATTATCATTATATCCGTTATCATCATCTTCAGCAACACTATAAACAAATATAAGACTATTTAATCACTTCATTTAGCTTACCATAATTTTAGATGTATCATCCCTGACATACAGGACATAAAGAACAACCAAATATTGAACAAGCTCATAAATAATTAAGAGTGTACTTCCCTCCCTTAAGCCCATTTGTAGCAAACATCATTAGAAAAGAAATGTTCTTTTTAACCAAGTTATTTTGACCATGGGCGGATGGCCAATCCTGAGTGAACTCCAATAATGTGATTGAATTGAACCTTCTACTATGAATCAAATTACATTGTGGATGATTCCTGTGGTCTCTAACCCAGCAACCGCCATTTTCAAAACCAAACTTAGTGCAGTTTGCATTATCAGAGTGAGTCAAGTGGGTCCAAGCTCAGAAAAGTTGAGACAAAAGAAGTTGAAGCAAAGATCTCATTCTCTTTTTTTACTTCTCCATTAATTTACATACACCCGAATGTCACATATTTCCATTCATTTTCCCAAAAACCTCTTGCAAACTTAAATAACATTCACACTAAGTGTTCAGGATCTTCCCAAAAGAGAAAGGGAGAGAAAGCAGTGACAGGAGAGCAGGGGAATTAAGACTAGATGGAAAGGGAATAAAAGGGAACCTGTGGCAAGAAAAGAATTCTCTCTCCAGTGCACTGCACAGAGATGACAAGAGCCTTTTCCCTTTTTGCTTTGCTGAGTTCAAAGCGTTTTTTTTTTCTTTTTTTCTTTTTTTTTTTCCTTTCTAATGAATTAGAGAAACTGGGCATCAATTCAAATTTTACTCTAATTCTGCTGACTGGAAATTTGATATCAAATAAAAGATTCATTATAAGATAAGCCTTTAACAACAACACAGTTTGGAAGTACTGCATTTCATCATAATGGAATTTTACCTCTATAAGCTTCCTCAACATATTAATGAATTGTAGGATAAAAGTACAAGTATTTAAAATTCTGAAAGAATTTTTGTTTAAAAATTATGAGTGATGATTACACATTTGGATCAGACAGTGGGCAGTTATTTTACTCATTAAATAAATAAGCTGTATTACCATTATATATAATTTAATTTCCATAAATTATTTTTAATGTGAAACATATATTCAGTAATGTAAGGTAAGATAATTAATGCCATTAGTGTATGAAGCAATGGGCATAATTTTAGCTTCTTTCAAGAGAGGAAATGAGAAATTAAAGACTATTTAAAAGGTAACTTTCCCTCACTTTTACACCAAACAATATTATACAAAATTTATATTTTATCAGATTTTTCCAAATTCTTGTGAGATTTTTTTTTTCCTCTTTAAGTATCTGAGCAGGTCTAGGTCACTCACATTTTTTGGTGGCAGACCCAGAGTCTCCTTGATACCTTGATACCACTTGGAGAAGAGAAGGGTGTTCTAGACTTCCTCTAAGCTCTGCTAAAGCAGAGATGATTAGAAATAAGGTCTAATAAGAATTCTGTCTCATATGATGTTGGGTCAGCAGGTATATCTTTTCTGTTTTTGTCAGACAAAAGTCTTTCATAGGAACTTTGAAAATTTTTATTCTGTTTCTTACAAAAATGCATAGTTCATTTTTCTGAAAGAGATATCTAATGATCTTGATGTGATTTCATGAAAGTATCTATAAAAAGTCATGATTAGTTATTTCTATGTTTAATCTGAAAAAAATGGGGTACATTAAATAAAAATGAGAGGAAGCTTTAGGCCTAAAAAGAAAAATTTGATCAAGAGTTTCCTGTACCATTTAGAAAACTATATTTCAGCTTTGACCTAAGAAGACACCTTAATAACAATAATACTAATGTATAATTATGTACATTATGGTTTACAATAACTCTTCAAATCTGTTATTTCATTTCATCAGTATAGCACCACTATGGAAGTAGACATTGTAATCTGTTTTACTTATGAGAAAATTAGCTCAAGGTCTAGCATATAAGTAAATAATTCATTACTTGGATTTAGGAATTCTCAGTCCAATTCTCAGGCCTGTATAAAAATATTAAAAATAAAAAAATCCACAGCACTAACATGAACATCTGTCCTACTGCAGAGCCTAAGACCACTAAATATTGAACATTAAAAAAATGGCCCAATGTAGCACAGGAAAAATAGTCAATGATATTGTAATAGAATTGTATGGTGACAGATGGTGGCTATATTTATAGTGAGCACAGCATAAAATATAGAGAAGTTGAATCACTGATTTGTATACCTGAAACTAATGTAGCATTGTGTGTCAACTATACTCTCATTGTAGTGGGATTTCAAAGAAAAAGTTAATGTTTTTTTTTTCTTCTTCTTCCATATTAGGGGAACAACAAAAAACAAACCCTCAACCACTGATCTTGCAATTTCTCAGAGATTTAAAAACAATACCACTGGGCACCTGGGTGGCCCAGTTAGATGTCTGCCATCTGCCTTCAGCTCAGGTCATGATTCCAGGGTCCTGGGAATGAACCCTGTGTCAGGCTCCCTGTTCAACGGAGAGGATCCTTCTCCTTCTCTGGCTACCCCAGCTTATTCTCTCTCTCTCTCTGTGTCTAATAAATAAATAAATAAATAAATCTTTAAAAAATAAAATAAAAGCAATGCCATTGATGTGAAACCTTGCATTTATATAAAGTTTCTTGGACAAACTTTCCTCATAATTCTATTTCCTGTCCTTTCATTCCCTAGTACATATTTCCTTTTCTAATCAGAAGCCCTGATCACAGAATTTATTTTATTATTCTTATATCTTTACAGTAATACATAGACTGACAAAAATTTTTATGAAATCTGAGAACAGTATGGGGACTTTTTCTAAGGGATTATTCTCTCTTTGTCTTATTCTGCTCAGGCTGCTCTAACAAAATGCCATAGACTGTATCACTGAAACAGTGGTCATCTATTTTCTTACATTCTGGAAGCTGGGAAGTCTAGATCAAGGTACTAGCTGATTTTGTTCCTGATGAGGCCATTCTTCTTATCTTGCAGATGGCTACCATTTTGCTCACATTACAGATATTACAGATATATAGAGGAGCTCTAGTCTCTCTTCTTCATCTTATAAGGGCACTAATACCATCACAGGGGCCTCATCCTTGTAAACTCATCTAAATCTAATTACTTTCCAAAGACCCTGCCACCAAATATAATCACCTTGAGGATTAAGACTTCACTAGATAAATTTCTTTGGCGGGGGACAGGGGATGCAAACATTCAGTCTGTAACACAATTTTACCTGTCTCCCATGTTTGGAGCAATAAAACAATTTTTTTCTGCACAAAATTTTGGTAGTGGCTTCTTAGATAATGAATAGGGACTTCCAAGATTAAACCTCTGTCTGGTACACATGGAGGTGGAATAGTTATTGACAATGAAGAGAAACAACTTTTATTTACTGAGCACTTCCAGGTAGAAGATAGACATATCACATTCTTCATCTTGTTTAATCCTCATAGCAACTCTCTGAGGTATATTTTCTTCCTTTGATTTTGTACATCAAGATTATCAGTATTCATAAAGTTTGAGTAGATCTTTCAAATTACTCACCTTTTAAGTAGCAGAAACCAAGTAAGAAATATTTTTTTAATTTACAATATCTGTTTTTATCTATTGTAATATAGTATATAAAGTGGACCTAATCCAGGAACTTCTGGCTTCCATGAGTATAAAATTTTCAGGTCCTATCAATCTCTTTAAAGCAGACATTTCTCTGTAGCAAAAGGAATTTGTACAAGGTAAAATGTGTCAGAAGTGGAATTGATTAGTTACCAGAGAAGGCTCTCTAGAGAAGGCTGACTTTGAAATGAGATTTAAGGTAAAGGTGATTATATGGAGTAAACAGTAGAGGGACCTTTAATCCATATTGAGGGAATAGTGTGTGTAAAGGTACAGAACTTTCAAGTGTGCAATGTAACAAAACAAAGCAATACAAATAAATTTCTTCTTGTGGTGGTGGTGCAGACAAAAGAAACATTTCAGAAAATCACCAAGATGCGGTGAGTATACATCTGTTGCAAAAAGGGGTAAAGTATATCCCGAGGGGCAGGCTGGAGAAAAAAAGCAGGAAAAGACATGGAGCAAAGCCTGGAGATGGGGCCATGCATTTGTGTCAGGCTAATAACATAGTAGTGATATCACAAGAAGATGCAATTGTCACAGGAAAGATGTTGCATATTTTTTTAAATAAAATGAGTGTAATATTAATATTTAAAGTGATTAACTACAAAGAGTTACTAGAGTTTTGGAATTTTTTCCTACAAATTTTGTATATTTAAGTACAAGTTTAACAACCATACAGAAATAGATTTTGCTTTTATAATTTTAATACATTTAGAAAACAAAGATTTAAATGCATAAAAGCATCCAAAGTATACTCATTTGGTCATTTTACTTTAGCCTTTTTTTTTTATTTTTTTTAAGATTTGCTTATGCATCTGAGACAGAGAGAAGAAGATGAGCAGGGGGAGGGACTAAAGGAGAGGGCGAACAGAAGCTGACTCCCCACTGAGCAGGGAGCCCAAAGGGTGGGGTTCTATCCAAGGGTCTCAGGATCATGACCTGAGCCAAAGTCAGACACTCAACTGACTGAACCACCCAGGAGCCCCTAGACTTCTTCTTCTTCTTTTTTTTTTTTTAATAAAAGAAAAAAATATGACAGATAAACTCATTGTTCATTTCTTCTATCTTCTGTATGTTTCTCAATCCTTAGAGGCAACTCTCAAACTACTACGTATGGGATTTTTTTTTAGTTTTTGTCTTTCTTAATTATTTTAGCTTCATAATCTTACAACATATATGCATTAATAAAAATATATATTATTGCTTAAAAACTATTACTGCTGATAAACACTAGAAACTTATTTTCTGTTCCTTCCATCTATCTTTGATCCTACCCAACCCTAAGACTAAAACCTCTCCTTTGACTCATTTTTGGAATAAGAAGGGAAATGAAAGTCAAGGAGATTTTCCAGCAACCATGAAACCTGGCAACCTACTTTAATGAAAGATTAGGAATAAAATATTTCAAAATGACATTGTTGAAGGGGGAAAAAAATCATGTATTTATAATGACATGGTCAAAAATATTCAGATGACTAACCTACTGTATGTAAGTGGGGTAAACACCAAATGGTGAGACCCTCATGATGAGGTAGAGTGAATCTGAGGGGTATGAATGAATCAAGGCCAAAATGAGAAAACTCTTTTTAAAGTCTAATCAGGAAGTACACTTATTTGAATGTATTAACAGACACTTTATAAACACCTAAGTCACAATTTTTTGAATTTAGAAAAACCTCATATTTTAGTGAAGTGGCTGGACATTGTGGGCACACGCTGCAGTTAATAAGAGGCTATAAAATTGAGAAATGTCTTCATAACCTGGCTAGGACCTTCTCAAAGGGATATTTCCTTGTTGAAAACAAGGCATTTAATTTCTTTGTTGTTCCCTCAGAACAGTTCTATATGGTTGTATAAACCCCACAGTAAATAACACCTTGAGGAGAATTAAAAGGGTGCATAAAATTTCTGGTGTTTTAGATAGCTGAGTCATAGCAAGTTAGAGATGCAATTCAGTAAACTTTGTGTGGATACATATTTGTTCTGACATAATTGAAACTCAACATTAATTTTCAATTCATACCCATGAGGTATAGCTTATAGTATGTCTTTTAGGGCTAATTCCTATAGAATTAATTTACTTCACAAATATTTATTGAGTACTCCCTTAAGTACTGGGCATCACTCAAGGCATTGATGATACCACAGAAAATAATAATAATGATAACACAACAAAAATAATAAATATATTTCTATCCTTGTGAGTTCTAGTATTGCATCATATTTTTGCAAACTCATATATTCATACCTTGCATAACAATTAATGCATTTATTTGAATTTTATCTGGCCAAAATGTGATATTGAATAATTGGAAAGGCAGCGTATCTACCATTTGTACAGTACTAAGAGGTGATATAAATATAGGAGTAAATAAATTATTGTTTTATATGTCATTAAAATATAATAAATTGTATTGTAGTATTTCCCTTCATGTTTTATTTCAAAATACTATTATTGTTAAATGCTCCTCCAAAAAAAATTCTCAAGAAAATATTTCTCACAATATCACTCTTTAGGAAGGTTATAAATGCATAATAGCAGATTAAGTCCTTACAGGAATCATGCAGAAAATATGTACATTTTTTTTTTATACTAGTATTTCCCAAATATCTTGCCATGGGATCATTTACCCATGTATCAGCAATTAATTTCTCAGGAAACCACTACCCAACAGAATAGTTTGAACACTGTTTCTCCAAACTAAATTAAATTTTAGAATCACTGTATCCATAATGAAAAATATTATTTTCATGGATACTACTAATGTCAACAATATCTATTCTGTCATATATTTAAAAAAAAAAAAAAGACTCCTAGTTTTGCCTAGAAACTTGAATGCTCAGCCACCAAGCACATTTCTCAGATTTCCTTGCAACATTTTATGGCCACATGACTAAATTTGGACCACAAAAATGAGTTTGGGCCAATGACTTTTATAGAAAAATAATGGAGAGTTTTATGTCATATGTTTAAAGACAGTTTGCTTTTCATAGACTTTTTCTTTTACTGTTTGTGATGTGGAAACAAGAACTGCCACCTTAGGTCCAGAGAGGGTGATGGAATTGTCTAACTAGATCGAGTCTATCGACAATTTGGGGGGAAACTTGTTTTTGATGAACTGTTACAGAAGATCGAAGTAAACTTCAATGTTATATGAGCTAGTATATATTGTATTTAAAAGGAAGACTAGACGGATGCTTGATTTTAGTTTATTGTATGTAAAAAGTCACAAGACACAAAAATCTGGTATTATTTAATTCCTAATTTTACTAATTTTTTAAAAGTTACATGATTGCATAGAGGATAAAAATACTTTACTTCCTTTTAAATACAAATCTTCGTCAACTTCAAATATTTCAAATTCCAGTAGAACAATCTGTGACCAACAGACTAGCAATCACTAGTGTACTGGAGCTTCCTAGATCTCCTAATTGGTTACTAATGCTACTTATGGTCCCTTTGAATAGTAGTCCATAAGAGAGGGAGCATTAAACGTTGTACACAGCGACCTTTCATTATAATGTTCAGATGTTCAGAGGTATCACTCTTCGCAATCACTTTCAATCACCAACTCCTCTTCTTATATTTCTATTCTCCCTAATGTAAATTTTGTATCATTTTAGGAAAAATGATAACTAAATCTTCCTCATACAAAGTTTAATTAGAGCTTTTCTATTACACGAAGGTTAAGTCCCACTCTGGGGGGGGGGGGCACTCTGCAAAATAGAATATGCTTGTTTTGAGGATTAAATTAGATAATCCCATGAAGCATTCACTGAATTAAACTAAATATTCCTGTGCATGTGAGTCCATACTGTCATGAGTATCGTCATCATCAGTTATTCCTGACTTTTGAGATCACCGTCCTCACTTTTAGTCCAACCCAAAGCTGTAGTCACGTGTTTTTAAGCTTTTCCACAACTTTCCTCTGTTCTCTTCCTATATGTAGTCATACAACTTTTTCAAGCACAGGACAAATGCGTTTTCTATGAACACTGTGCCAATGAGTTTTTTCCTTCTTTCCTCCTTTTGCAGAGCTAATTTAACATGTATCACTATTATGACAACTCTTTACTCTTCTTTGCATTGTTTATGTATCTTGTTTTTGCTATATCACTTTAATGAAATGACATTTTTTAAAAATGTTTGTTGGAATAACACACACACAGAGAAGTGAATGACGTGTATTCATCTTAAGTGTACAGCTTGATGCATGTTTACGGAGTGTACTCCAATAAAACCAACATTCACATCAAGGTGAAAATCATTTCCAGGCACCTCTAAAGTTTGCTTGTATTCCTTCCTAATCTATATCACTCCCTCTACCACTCCCATGGAACATCCACTTTTCTGACTTATGTAAACATAGATTAGTTTTGCCTGCCCTGAAGTAATGTATGGAATGTTATTGTTCTAGTATTTTTAAAATATTTGTCTTGAAATAATTATAGATTCACAAGAAATTGCAGAGAAATGTACAGAAAGATCCTGTGCACCACTGACCTAGCCTTCCCTAATTTTCACATCTTGTATAGCTATAATGTAGTATTATATAACCAGAAAACAGGTACTGGTGTTTCACCAGTTACACATACACTCAATTATGTGTGTGACGTGTGTGTGTGTGTGTATGTGTGTGTGTGTGTGTGTGTTTCTCTGCAATAAAATTGCATTTATGTAACTAAATAAAGCACAACAAGACACAGCACTATAGCATTACCATAGGCTCTCTGGTACTTCTCCTTTATAGCCACACCCACACACCATTATACCACCCACCGACCTTCCGTGTTTAAACCTTAGGAAACACCAATCTGTTCTTCATCTCTGTTAGTCTGTCATTTCAAGAATTTTGTATATGTGAAATTAATAGTATGTATCCTTTTCAGATTGGCTTTTCTTAATGCAGTGTAATTCTTTTGATATTCACTCAAGTTGTGTGCATATCATTAGTGTGTTATTTTTTATTGTTGAGTAGTATTTCATGGTATGGGTATACCATAGTTTGTTTAATCATTCAACCACTGAAAAACATTTGAACATTTTCCAGTTTGGGGCTGTTACAAATAAAGCTTCTAGAAATATCCACATACAAATATGTGTGAATAGAAGTTTTCATTTCCATGGGATAAATGCCCAACATTTTAATTACTGAATCATATTGTAAGTTTATTTTTAGATTAAAAAAAACTAAACTCTTTTCCACTCTGTCATAATGTTTTCCATTTCCATCAGCAAGTTATGAGTAAATACATCTCTCTTCATCCTTGCCATCATTGGAGTTACCACTATTTTTCTTCAAATTTTAGCCATTCTGATATATGTGTTTTATTTTGCACTGGATTGAGGTTTTAAGTAGCATTTTCATAATGACTAATGGTGTTGAACATCTTTTCAAGTGCTTATTTGTCATGTGTGTATGCTTTTTTTTAAGATTTAAAGTATTTTTATTTTTTATTTTTTAACATAAATATATTTTTTATTATGTTCTTAGCCAATATATGTGTTTGTGCTTTTTAATGGAATGTATGTTCATATATTTTTCTAATTTTTAATTGGATTGTTGTTTTTATTGAATTTGGGGTTTGGGGGGTTCTTAAATATTCCATACATAAATCAAGATAGTATGGTAGTTACAGAGTGATAGTTATATAGATGAATGGAACAGAATAGAGAACTCAGAAATTGACTCACAAACATTTGCCTAATTGATAAAAGTCCAAAAACAATTTAATAGGGGAGGAATGTACTTTTCAACAAATTGTGCTGTAGTAATTGAATATCTGTAGGTAAAAAATAAACCTCAATCTAAGTTTCATACTTTACACAAAAGTTAATTCAAAATGATTCATGAAGCTAAATCTAATGTTCAGAAAAGAAAAAAAAAGATATGAGAAAATCTTTAGGATTTCGGGTAGATTAAAAAAATATGGTAGACACAAAATGCATGGTTTATGTAAGTAAAAAACTTCACGAATCAGACCTCATGAGAATTACTAATTTTGTTAAGAGAATGAACAGACAAGAGCAGACTGGGAGAAAATTTTTTCAAATGATTTTAAGAGTTTTAAGGGCAGGAATTATATATTTGTCTCTTCCTCATACTTACCTATAAAGTTTCTAAATATAAGTAGTATACAGTAAGTTTGAGAATACCTGTTGAGATAAAACCTAAAAGTTAGCTGACAGAGACATTCTCTTTCTACTTTAGTATTAGGGCAAATAATTCTAGAATATGAAGAGAAAAGTCCAATTCAGTATTACATAATTCATGAAAGAAAATGCAGAACTTTTTGAGAGCTTCAGTTTTCTGTGGGCCCTATTTCACAACATGTTTCTGTGAGAATGATATGTATTGTTTACAATACATGGGTCATACTCTGATGTTCTTGTTGACAAGTATAATTGATTGCAACGCAACTACTCTTGACAGGGCTCAGTCTGCTTGCTTTGCAGAATTTGAGTGTCCTACCACAGTGTTGCTTCCAGACAATAGGGAAAAAAGGTACCATTCTCCCTGAAAAGTCCTTTTAGATATATCCTGGCTATCAGATGTCAATATAGCTGACAAAGTGGCCAGCAAACTGCAAGTACTAGATAGCACACAGTGATTATAAAAATTTACAGCTGTCAGCTAAAATGAGAATATCTCCCATGGGTGTGGAAGTAAAATGTGATGATTAGCTGATGAGGCATTCCGCTCTTTTTTCTTTCATGAACTAAGATCAGAGATGTGAGAATGTCATCCACAAGGTCCAACAAAAGATTCACCAAAATTTAGAATATGATACTGGATTTATTTAAAACATCTTTCTCTTACAAGACGGAATTTTTAAACTACCTTGAAAGGCATTTGAGAAAAGTAGGGCTATCGTTAAATTTAATTCAATATTTTCACTTCTCCAGAAGGAAATTTCTTATGATTCAGTGTATTCATGCAATATTTTGGAAACATACCTTTATCAAGAAATGTGGATGAACTTAATACTTTGTTATTAGAATTTTGTCTGAATACAGATGGACCTGTTTAATATAGGAAAGTGGCTAATTCACCATGGTATATAGATACATGGAAACCACAGAAACTTCCTAGAGGTGAAGCAGACATAGATAAATAATGAAAAACACCAACAAAAAAGAATGAGCAGAGATAAAGCTTGTTTCTTACAACTCACATATAACTCTCTGAAGCCGTCTTATCATCAAATTTATGAGATTCATCTGCCTTCTTAGGACACAATTCTCGGTCCAATCACTGTCTCTTCAATTCAACATTTTATTATCTCTCTTCGATATGTGCTACCTGGATTTCTCTATCTTCCGTTTCTTTCCATCAAATCTACATTACTAGGTTAGCTTTTCTAAAGCACAGTTCTGATCGCAATATTTATATACTAACAAGTGTTACTCTCCAGTAAAGCCATAACATATTAGTATGACATTCAAAGTCATCAGCTTTTTGGCCTCAATTTATTATTCCAAAGGCACTTCCCACACTTTCCTTCAGTCATACAAGTAATTAATGCCATACGTGGTACCAACTCTTAATATGATCTCTTTTCACTGGAATTTCCCTGCTAGCATGTATGATTTTATTTTCAGTATTAAACTTAGAACCAGTATAAAACAATGGTGAAGCTACTTCGTACAATGCACACAGAAAATATGCAGCATACTGAGATGTATTTAATGATTTTATGAGGGAAGACAATCTGGTAAAAATAAATTTCTTTCTAAAAATTTGAATGGGAAAATATCAGTTGGGTGAGTTAATGAACAATAGGTAGTGGTGCTAATCCATGTGCATGTAGGATCTTGAAACATCTGAGGCCATGAGTAGTGAAAGTGAGCTAAAGCTACAAAGAGGTAGAATAAAATAATTAGAAGCAGTAAGTGTGCATCCTTGTACAACCTGAGAAAGGACTGTAAGAGGTGGCCAGCAGCCATGAGCAGAGAATGCTAATTCCTGTACTGGAGGCAAATTATGTAAGAATTCAGCAACATGAAGATGGCTCTGCAAAACAGGAGTTATTGTGCGGCATTGTCAGTCAGAGGCTGTCTCCCTTGACAACACTGCCCAACATAGTATCCACCCAGCTGATAATGATTGCCTAATTGGGGTGTGGATTTCAGTTTTCTTATGTTTATTGAGAAATTACCCTTTCCATTCCAATAAAACTTTTAAGCCCTTCTTGACCCTTCAAGATGGTTCTAGAGACTGCACCATTAGATGCATGTAAGAAGCGAAGAATTCCTAAGTGCTTATCTGGAGACTGGTCCATTTTCAGGGTCACTATATCACCAGTAATCAAGGAAGTTAGGTCATTCTAAGTTTATTCTTAAAATGAATCTTCGTATAGTTTCCATTTAGCAGGTTCAGAGCAGGTTCGACTTAATAGGTTTTGGCTTTTGCTCTTTTAAAAAAAAAAACTTTTACAATTCAGGCACAACCCAATTATTACTACCACTATAATTACTTTTTTAATTACTCAATTAAGAAAATATAGTATATTAAGTAAAGAGAAGTCTGTATATTATTTTTCTCTTTTTGACCCTTGGTTCAAGAGTCTTGGGATGACTCAAAGATGGATTGATCTTAATGATACCCCTCATTAGCCATATATCAGCATTGACGATCTACCTAGAAAAAAAATTCTCTGTAAAATAATAGTAAAGACTAGTAAGCATATTCAATTAATAGGAAATAGCAGTGAAAAAGACATATACAAGCACAAACATTTGATGTTTGCCTAGATTCTCCTCTTATTTAAGTGTATTTTCCTCTTTATTTTTATACATTGGCTACAGTTTTTTTTTTTTATTTTTAAATCTGTTGAATAAATATAATATTAATATCTCACTATAACACCATTCTGAATTTCAGAAGTTAATTTGAAAAAAGCAGAAAAGTATAACAAAATTAATAACAGGAATCATAATAGATTTTTAAAGTGTAATATATAAATTTCAAATGGGATATTTTCTATGTATATTTTCAAAATATTTTCTGGGATTCTACAAGCACCAAGCTCAAAATTCAAGCTTAAAGTTTGACTGTGATAAGTTCTATTTGCACATTTTATCCCTCTTACATTTAGATAGTGCTTCCCATTACTTTTAGAATTAACATCTAGTTATGTCATAATCCATTTTCACATATTTTGTTCCAACATAAAACAATTCAGCAAGTGACAGCTATAAAACGTTTCAGAGTAAATAACTCTTTTTTTTTTTAAGATTTTATTTATTTATTTGACAGAGAGAGATCACAAGTAGACAGAGAGGCAGGCAGAGAGAGAGAGAGAGAGGGAAGCAGGCTCCCTGCCGAGCAGAGAGCCCGATGTGGGACTCCATCCCAGGACCCTGAGATCATGACCTGAGCCGAAGGCAGCGGCTCAACCCACTGAGCCACCCAGGCGCCCCCAGAGTAAATAACTCTTAAGATCAATTAAAGGTAAAAAGCAGATTCTTCGAATTTTCTCATTAAGATTTGAAGTGCAGGGAGTAAAATCACCCTCTCCAATATTTTCTTTCCTATCTCAGAAATCTAGTTTCAAATCTATGTGCATCTTCTTAAGGCTTAGATGCATTATGTTGGAGGAAATAACCAGATAATCCCATTTCTCGCAATTATTTCAGTTTGCTTTAGCTCAGAGAGAGAGAGAAAAAAAAAGATGATCTCCATTAAAAAAATAGTGACTAGTGCAAAGAATCTTCACATTTGTAAAGATCATGGTGAGGTAATGATAGATATATTTGGTGTGAAGAAATCAACAGTGACAGTAAAGGATACATGCTACTTTAAAAATAGGATACAAAGAATTTGTGTGTATGAAAATGATTTTTCATATTACTACAAAATTAAAACTTGGGGCATCTTCTCTGATCTTCAGATTCTGTTAACACACCAGCTATATAAGTGTGATTGCCATCAGATACTTCAAGAACCTTCCTTTGTAATTTTTACCCTCTTGGTTCTACCAGATCAGAGACTAGAAAAGAATATAGGCTCTAGATTACTGACCATTTCTCCTGTATTAGTTTGCTTATACTTGGAATGCCTTTGTTTTGGAACTATATAAATATGTCAACATTCAAGGATAAATGCCAATAACATTTTTGGACAGCTGTATGAGCATAGCTGAATCCCTCACATCCAACTTTTCTTAAATAAAGTGATCAGTAACTATAAGGAAAAGCTTAACTCAGTTATGAACTTGAGACATGTTTTGTCTGTTGCTATCTGCCTGCCTAAAACAGTAGAGAATTTATCTTAGATAAAATGTAGATGAAATTTGGTGAAATGGGATGATTAAAGTTGATGCCATATTATTCCTTTAACTCAAAGATGAATATACTTCAGCAATAATAAATAGAGGCGAATTTGCAACATACCATTAACACTTCTAACACCAGATGCCTGAATAATAGAGGACTTGTTCCAGGAAAAAGCTATGGCTCAAGCAGAATATTCCTGAAGGGATAGTCACCAAGATGGGCCAAAGCTGTCTCTGGATATAGTATCTTAAGCTTTAAACAGAGAAAACCCTCAGTATTTTCATTTGAACCGTAGTGTTTGGCATAATATAGATGCTCCAAAAATGCCTACTGACTCTTTTTATTGAATAAAATCTATTTATTTATTTTTATTTTTTTATATTTTATTTATTTATTTGACAGACGGAGATCACAAGCAGGCAGAGAAGCAGGCAGAGAGAGAGGGGGAAGCAGGCTTTCTGCTGAGCAGAGAGCCCGATGCAGGGCTCGATCCCAGGACCCGGGATCATGACCTGAGCCGAAGGCAAAGGCTTTAACTCGCTGAGCCACCCAGACACCCCTGAATAAAATCTATTTAAATCTATATGCCAAAATAGATTGAATCCCATATTGTGGAATGTATTTTCCACATTGTAATAGGAGAATGTAAACTAAATACATAATCATAATTTAAAAGAAAATAGTGTGGTTAGGAAAAATTCCAAAGTGTTAAATAAAAGACAGGATTTTGTTTTAAACAGTGAAATAAACAAGTTCCACGGACCAAAACATAAAAATTTGATAGGAAGTATCTCTAAAAATCTCATGGTAAATTAGAAAGTACTGCAATCATCCACCATCTGGTGATTGTTTATAAAATGAATTGTACAGGGATCTAGACATTTCTACTGGGATTTAATGAGTTAGTTAGAAGAACAAGAATGTACAAAATATTCTCTACAAGTATTATAATTAGGTGGTGTTCCAGTTTCATGCAATAAAGGTTACTGGTATGTGGATATCCAATTCTCCCTTCAACTTTATAATGTGGGTGACTGCTACCTTGTTCATGTTTCAGATCCAATGTCTTTATAGAAGCTTGTGTGTATAGGAGATTTGAGGGTGGAATATGCACGGAAATACTTAAGGAATATGAGATTCTACTTTGACTAATTCTGGTCAAGATTAAGTGATAATCATGCTCTAAAATAAATAAATTCATTTTGACAAAATGATAAAGATGAGTTTTCAATGTTCAAAAATTCTGCATTAATACAATGAGCATTGATTTCCTCCGAAACAAATAATACATTATATGTTACTAAAAATTGATTTATTAAAATTTATAGTTTGCTCAGTTTTCCTTTTCTGTGCTAAAAAAATAATTCTCTGTTTTCTCTAATTCAATCATTAACAAGACAGCGGTGAATTTAACTGCTTCTTTGAATAACCTGACCTCTTCATTTTTTCTTTCTCAAGTATTATTAGAATCAAAACTTTGTTTGCCCAGGGGACTTCTGGAAGAATTAACACTACTCTTTTTCACTGCCGTTTTGAGTGATTTTCAGTGATTATAGAGTGGAAACAGATGAATACATGAACTCTTGAGGAAATATCTCAAAACATTAATTGGTATAAGATGTGTCGACTTTTCTCTCTAATCGATCAGTCAAATCATGCCACTTTCAGTATTCTTTATTAATTTTTCTAACAGTCAAAAATAATCTAAAAATGTGGTTATATGAAAGGTAAAAATTGTTCCATTAAAAACAAAAGTTTGCTTCTATTACAAATAATAGAATTTTTTATAGCTTTTTTGCTATTTTTACAAGCTACTCAGTTTAATAGAAGAATGTGGAAATATGCATATAGGTCACAAGAGGGAAAGGCTTGATAAAAATAATAGAGTAGAATCAAGATTGTATATAGAAAGAATAAATCTATTGTAAGTTAAGTGCAATTTGAAAATATTAAATATCACTATACCTGTATATGTTATTTTATGGTCTACCTTGTGACCATTAATTAATGAAATTTTAATATAAAGCATATGGAGTATTCTCTCCTCTTAGGAATTTCTTCCCTTAGAGTGACTCTGAATTACATTGGAACTGCATGAATATCATTGAGGCAAAACATTACATTGTGGGGCATCGTAGGTCTGGAATGAAGGTCTGAGTCAGGACCAAGAGAGTGAAATGCTAGGACTATTTGGTAATAGAAGATGTTAACTGACTTTCATTACCTTAGATGTTTTGTGGTCCAATTAAAAATATTTGGTAGAAAATTTTTCTCCATATTATTTTATAAGCCATTGCCTCTTCCTAAGTCCATGTTAAAGGTTGTTGAAAACTCTCTCTCTATATTTTTTTATTATTAATAACAGCTTTTATTGTTTTATATTTAAACAGGGGAAAAAGCTATTTCAATCTGTCCCATTTTGGGGTTACATTGGGATAGAATTTCACATTTTATTTTAGATAAATCATATGCCTTGCTGAACATCAATATTTCTGGTAAGCCACACATGTGCAAAACAAATCCATGTGCACAGTTACACTTGTCTGATTTTAGAATTAAAGATAAACAGAGTCAGCCTAAGGCAAATTTGTGATGAGAGAGATGTAATTGTACATCAGCTCTTCTATTTCCTTCTGTTTGCTTCCAAAATGAAACATCTTGTCCTAAGCTTTGGTAACCCTTTTCCTCCTTCCTTTTCGTGCTCCCTATTATGAGATAGACTGACATATTTATTATATATCTATATATCTGGTTTAATATTTGAAATAAAATAACATAAATATAATAATAGAGAACTCCTGCTGCTTTATTTTGTAGCCTAAGTTGTATGGTAATTGTGAAATTAATAAAACTAAGAAATAGTATGTCAAAACTTGTCTTGGGAATGAAAAGGCATGAGAGTGAGCTCATTGAGCTCTATATTGTTCTAAAGTTTGCATGGTGTGAAGCAGAAATAGCTATAAGGACATCATACACCTGATTTTTTCTTTCTCCCAGCCTCTTAAAATTTGCCTGCCTTATGAAGTAACACTAAACCTTTATGATTTAACGTATAAAATCTCTGTTATACATCTTTCTTTACTAAAGAGGTTCTTAAAGTGTGGTCTGCCCATGACTGATAGTCTAAGAGACTCTTAAGATGTCCATAATCTCAAAACTCTTTTTGTAATACTAAGAGATTATTTACTTTTCCACTATGTTGACATATGTACTGGTGGTATAAAAACAATGGTGAATAAAAAATGATGGTTCCTTAGTACAAATCAAGGTAGTAGCCCCCAAAAGTAGCAGTTGTCATAGTGTCATAGTGTTCATAGTGTCGTAGCGTTCTTCACTGTCAGAAAATTGTCTTTAAAAAAAAAAAGCAGATCCATTTAAGATTATCCTTGTTGAAACAGAAAAATTAATGATTGTGCTTTCCCTCAACCCTGAGTAAATGTGTTTTTCAATATTCTGTGTGACAAAAGGGCAAGTAGACTGAAAGCACTTCTGATGCAGAGATAAGGATGATGTTTGTATTGAAGAAAAGTACTTGTGTGATTGTGAGATAAGTGAGTGGAGTTGGCTATTTTTTAATGGAACACCATTTTTATTTGAGAAAACAACTAGCAGACAAAATCTGATTATTCAGATTTGGGCATTAGATTGACATTTTCTGCAAAAAAAAAGTCTGTCTGTTGTGAAAAACAAATTATAATATTTATTGCCAACTCTAAGATTCAAGCTTTTAAGGGAAAATTAGATTTTGGGGAAACTTGTGTCACCAGGGACTGGCAGTTTATACACTGAATACGTAAGTCTCTTTTTGATGAAAGCACTGTTAATAATGATTATGATTATTTTGGATACTATATAATGAATTGTGTCAAAATATGAGAGATCTGCCTAACTCAGTGAACCAATATTTTCCAAATGACCAAATCTTGCTGTTGCTTTGTATGAAGTTAAAAAATATGAAATGGCAATGAAAAATGTTACAAAATTATGCATGAGTAAATGAGCCAAAGTGTAAGATAGAATAAAAAATTTTCCATGATATTTATGATTTGGTATTCCACATTACAATAAACCTTTAAGAAATTCTGACTTAAGTGTTGTTTAGTAACAAAGTGAATTTTGATGATTGCTTTAATAGATGTTAAAATATCCTTCCTCTTTCTTACTGCTATGTCTATGTGAAGGCAGATTTTCTTCATATGTTTTAACCAAAAATTATAAAACTACATGTTGAAATGCAGACACAAATATTAGAAACCAGCTTATTTCAATTAGCCAAACATTTAAAAAATTGCAAAAACTTTAAACAATACTTTTTTTATAGGCTGTTTTCTTTTGTTTTAGAAAATACTGTTATTTTGTACAAAAATTGATTTTTACTATATAATGAGCTTATTATTGTTATATTTAATAACATAAGTCAATGTTTTAAAATAATCATTTGCTGGTTATTAATACAGTAAGTCTTGATAGACCTAAGCCACCTAACCACTCTTCATGTTCCTCAAAAATTTTCAAGGTTATAAAGGGCTCCCAAGAAGAAATTTGCTAGAACTTCTGCTTTATTGTATTTTCACCTTCACAGAACCTGTAAGTATCTCCATATTTGACCTAAAGCAGAGCTAGTTTGTACAAAAATTTTCCAATTATCATCCTTAAGGCTGTGTGAATTTTATATTACTAGAAGTGGAATGAATATTAAAAGGAAGACCACTTTTATGTTATTATCTTATAATTTCATTAGATACTAAACTTTGATGTTAGAATAACACAATATTGATCAAGTTTTGTTAAGGAATTTTTTAAACTCTTGGTAAATCACTTAAAATTGTTATAATTCAGTTTGCTATTATAAAAACTACCTCCATTATTCTTATTAAATTATCACGGATCAGGGACACCTAAGTGGCTCAGTTGGTTAAGCTTCTGCTTTTGGCTCAGGTCATGATTCCAGGGTCCTGGGTTGGAGTTCGGCATCAGGCTCCTTGCTGAGCAGGAAGTCTGCTTCTCCCTCTGCCTCCCTCTTGCTTGCTCTCTCTCTATGACAAATAAAATATATATATATATATTTTTTTAAGCTTATAAAATAAGTAAATAATCATGTGTCAGAATAATTAATTAACACATACTTTATTTGTATGTGTTTGTATTTGTATGACATAAATCTATACAAGTGATACATGTGAGAATGGTAATGAGTATCCTAAGAGGATATGGAAAAGCAAAGAAAATATTAAAATTTAAAATATTTGCTATTGCTTAGTTAAGGATAAGAGGAAATACAATAATGTTCAAAAGTGTTCATAGTCATAAAATTATTATAGAAAAAAGATTATGCTGGAAAGATATGTCTTTGGATATAAAATTAAATAATAAAATAATATTGCATATACAATTTTCTGGTTTTCAAGAGCTGTGATATTTAAATTGCTTTTCAAGAAAAAATAGAAGTAAGACTCATTACATAAACAGTAAGAATTAAGTCATCTATAAAAGTATCAGAATGTTTAGAAAGACATTTCCTTAAAGTATACTGCAAGCCTTTTTAAAATTTCCATAACAATAATCTGCATTACAATTAAATATAGTTTCTTGAGTGTTTTAATTTAATATTATAGTCTATCTTATATCTATTGAACTTTATTATTTTAAAATTCATTTCACATGTATAATCATTTTAAGTGTCTGGTGTAAACTACTAGTTTATCTGCCTCTAAACTACCCAGAGGCAGATAAAAGGACAGGAAAGAAAACACCTTATCAGACCATTCAGATGGCTGCTGCATTTTAAAAATTCTAATTGTGTTGATGTTATCTACTAATGCCTGAAATATTTCATACCTTCCTTTCTCTTACCCACAGTATAAATAAATAAATAAATAAATAAATAAATAAAATTCTAATTTCTAAATTTTGCATAACAAATCATAGAAAATTCTTAACTCTACCTAAACTCAGATGCAAAGGCAAAGTTATATAGTGAAGACTTAAGTAACAAAATTAAGTGTAAAGAATGAAAACATTACAAAGTTAGATACAGAGTATGGTAATTTGGGGCAAGAAGATCTTTTAGAGCATAGAAAAATTTAGGAAGTTAGATTTTGTATTATATTATTTTTCTCTTTGAGTTTTTCTAATTAACTCACAAGTTTAGGCTTCTAGTGTGTGCAAGAGCAACACCAGCAGGAATTCAGGTTTGGAAGGGCCCCTTTCGATTACACCACGCAGCCTCTTGTAAATTGTCCTTTCAGTTTGTCTGTTTGTTTGTACATTTTGGCTAATAAGATTTTCTCAACAGCAATTAAAGGAAAATAAAATAACTATGTCACCAGTCTTCTTTACCTCATGCCAGTAAACAGAGAGTTGATAGGAAAATTAGCAAGGATTGATACCAAATGTGGTTTTTAAGTAAATTGTAGAATTTTTGATACTCTTTCACTTAATGATAAACAACAAAATAATAAACCTTAATATGCATCAGTCACTATGCTATCAAGGGTATAAAGAGGACCAGATTTTTGAAATTTTATTTTATTTTTTTTAAAGATTTTATTTATTTATTTGACTGAGATCACAAGTAGGCAGAGAGGCAGGCAGAGAGAGAGGAAGGGAAGCAGGCTCCCCGCCAAGCAGAGAGCCCGATGTGGGGGCCGATCCCAGAACCCTGGGATCATGACCAGAGCCGAAGGCAGAGGCTTTAACTCTCTGAGCCACCCAGGCGCCCCAGATTTTTGAAATTTTAAAGCCGATGGTCAACGTGTAGGGGAGAAACACACTTAATGTTTTTACTTTTCTTTGCAATTAATTAGCAACTACTTAAATATAATATTTATACTTGAAAATATATAAGGTATGTAAAATATTAAAATAAATATATAAATAAAATATATTTACTATTTTAAATGTACAAAATAAATATAATTACATTTATTAAACTGTGAACTGTGCTAGATTTTGGAAATGCGAAAGTAAAAATGCTTATGAACTAGAGGGACTACAAGTATGCCAGTAAATAAAATTAAGTTAGTTGCATTACTTGAGGTAGTGTCCCACAGGGAATTGTATCTTTTTTAGAAGCCAGGTTCAAAAGTATTATGTGTTTCTGTGTGTGCACACACATATATATTTATGTATGTACATATTTAAATTCTTTGCTGTTCTGAAGCTAACTCAAAGGCATACTTGGTATAATATACCCTTCTGCAATCTAGCTGAAGTATTCTTACTAAAACACATCAGGGAGCTGTCTCTGTTTGTTTTGTTTTGTTTTGTATTTTTCTATTCCAAATATACAAAATATAAGCTTTTGATACATTTTAGGATTTTTTAAAAGACTTTATTTTTTTTTATTTGAGAGAGAGATAGAATGGGAGGGGAAATGGCAGAGGGAGAAGGAGAAGCAGACTCCTTGCTGAGCAGGGAGCCAAATGTGAGGGCTTGATCCTAGGACCCTGGGATCATGACCTGAGTCCAAGGCAGATGCTTAACCACCTGAGTGACCGAGGCACCCTTGGGATTTATTTTTAAGTAAAAATGCTATTTTGGAAAATAATCAAAATGGAGGAAAAATAGAAGATTCGCTTTGTTCCAATATTGATCTTTATGAATTTTAGAAATGGATTTATGCATATGCAAATGGCGAGGATATAGAAGTGAGTTATGAGAATCACCCATTGTATGATCAGCAAATAGAAGTCACAAGTTTTCCCAAGACAGGTGTTGGCTCTCTGACAACTAAGACACCCATAGCATAATTTTATCCATCATTTGGCTGATGCAAGAATCAGCATATGATAATAAAATTCAGGAATCAATATCTCAAGGGATAAATTAAACTTACCCAATTAAAGAGACTAATATGTAGTATAAAAATAGAGTCAAATAAAACAATAAAATATACTAAGTTTCTTCTGTTGTCATAGAAGAGTGACTAAGTAGTACACACATCGTGGTACACCTACAGATAAAGTAAGGTTACAAGCGTAGGAGGTTACTAAATAAATCTAGTGTGCATTTGAGTTGGGTGCTCTATTTTCAGTTAATCTGGGAAACTCAGGTAAACATCCAGTCAAAGAAATCAACGTGTAGAGTACATGTTTACTAAAACCTTTACTTTTATTGTATATGAGTATGTATACAACTGATTATAAGAGTATTATGATAGTATACTAAATAGAATGTGTATAAAACATGCCAATATGCTTTATTTTCCAATCATCATTGCTATTTCACTACATATGTTTTCTCACTAAATTACACTAAATAGACTGGGAATAACTAGGTATTTGGGACAATATGCTCATGTTCAAACTGTCTTTAGGAGGTGGGAAAGTCTAAAATCAATTTAACAGACTAAATCTAGAGGTAGAGCATATGAGATCATTCCCTTAGGGAAGAAATGTATCATCTAAAAATAAGGCAGTAATATCATCTATCGTAGGATTTACTGTGATTTTCTTATTTCTTTTCGAGTACCCATACTTAATGCTGCAGCAACCTGGAAAAAAGCCAACCCAGTCTCACTTTTATTAGTGTTTTTTGTGTTTTCTTTTACTAATAGAAAGGAAATTCATGAAAGTTCTTCTTTTATTATTTTTTACTGGCAAATACAGAAGTAGAAAAGATTTCATATATGTGGCTTGATATATTTGGAAAGATGAGCCATAAATGCATATTTTGGTGGAAATTTGATTTTTATAATATAAAATTATAAACCCAATTATTGGAAAATCTTGCAAAAAAGAGAAGGACAGAGGAATTGCATGAATTTTTGTCATTGCACATTTCTCCATGGGGATTTAAGCTTTCATGTGAATACAGATATAGATAGAAAGATAGATCTATAGATTTATATATAGATATATAGAGACAGATAGATAGATTTGTATATCTATAGATCTATCTGTATGTATCAAAACATCTTTATTGTATGTAAAGATTTATGCTGTTAAAAGACCTTTGGTCAGGTTGTGTTTCTGCTACTTATTGGTAATGTTATTTTATAAAGTCATTTAATTTATCTTGAAGCAGGATCCAGTGGGTTATTATATGTGACTTAATTTTCTGGACTTTGGCCAAAAATAATAGGTTGAAGACCATTTGCATAAAACAATCCAAGAAATTAGGAAACCTACTATGTGACTTGTAGTTCATCCCTCTTCTAGAGTTTATAAGAAAAGTCAAGGAGACGAATCAAGAGATGACAGAAGTGGGGATTTCATACAGAGGATTGACAGTACATCAATTACACTCCACATCAATGCATAGCTCTGTGGGGAAAGAAATGACCATATTCATCCATGTTCCAAAATAACTAAGGTGGACCTTAGAGAAATTTAAGGCAGCTTGACATTAGTTTCTTTGGATTTGGGTGTGTCATATGAACTGGTTCTTCCTCATATTTTAAAAACTCTGGAGACCAGGGCTGGCTCGACCGGACCTATCCCTGATTTCAGAAAGAAGGTAAAAGCAAGAATGGAAGTACAACCATCACTAATGACATGACAAATATTTCTACTTCCTGTTCATTGCAAATGGATACCAAGAATGAATACTCAATCACGTTATTTTGAAAAGGGCTTTCGTCCCATGGTATGAAGAAAGTGGAAGTGACAGTGAAAAGAAAGCTTATGTGGAGTGGTTGGCCAAATACCTGGGTAGAGTGGGAAGGAGTAAGTAGTTAACAATGAAAATGATCCATTGCATGACCAAGAAAGAGACTAAGTTCCATAATAATCCACAAAAGATTTTGGATAAGGAAAAAGCCTGCATTTAGATAGCTACCATACTTGAGGGTGACTGCCAAGAAAGAACCACTGATATAACATGAGGAATTTTTTTTTCTTTACCCCTCTTGAAAACCTGTTTATTCCTCAAAACTTCAGGGAATGGGGATAAATGGCCAAGCCAGAAATAAATAAATAATAATAATAATGAATAAAAGCACACCCATTTTTTGTCTATCCTTTGTAGCCTTTGGAGCCGAGTTAGGACTGAACTTGAAGGAAGAAAGTATTTAAAATAGGTAAGAGATAGATATTAGATTTTACTAGACTTAAAAACTGAAAAGAAAATTAATGTCTTGATGTTAGTGGAAAATTTTACTTAGATATAACTATCTGCAGTGATAAGACAGACTACTAACGCTTACTATGGTATACATAATAAATAGTATAATATTTCTCCCACACACACTCAATGAAAGATATAGTCCGTTGGTTTTGATAAAAAATAATAATAAAACATTTATTGTTTTCTCTTGTCTATTCATGTAAATGCTTTAGTGTACATATATTGATCTTTCAGTAATCATAAATGGTGGATATGATTAATATACCATTTGACAGAAGTACAGACAGACTTGAAGTGATTAAGTAATAATCCTAAAGGCATACAGCCAATAAAAGAGAATGCCTGCATTTTGACCAAGGTCCCTCTGACTCCAAAGTATTGACTATCCTCTATTAGGCCATTTCTCAGTCTCATTTAGTACACTCTCTCCAACTATATTATTAGCCAAACCTTACAACCAGAATAATTTACAGTCATCTGACCTGACTCCAGGGTAAAATAAAAAAGGGACACTATCTTCCTGGCATCAGTTTTCTGAATGCCTTTCCCCAGGGCTATGTTATAAGCTTATTATATGGAAGAGATACAGGGTGGGACATGATAATGTCAGCTGAGCACCTCCATATCAACATAAAAATGCTACTGACTTGTTTTAAAAGCTGAGTCAAGAGGACAACTGTGTAAACATTTATGTTAATGAATCAAGGTTTAGTAAAAAAAAAAATCAACCCATGTGGCAGGTTTGGAAAATTGTATTAGAGTCTCTGTTTCCACTTGATCCTATATAGCTCTAAATACAATCTCTGACTTTATCACTAAAACTTAGCAAATGATAATTAGAATTTGAAGCAGTTTTCTCAGCTTACCCTTCTACAGTTGGTGATTCCCAGCACTGATAAAAAATTCACATGGTGCAGTGAGTGCACTTTTGCCAAAGAGGACTTCAGGTGGAACTAAGTTTCCATTTCGATATTAAAGGGAATATTTTAATTGCAGTAATCAATCTTTTCCTAATTGTTATAGCAGGTATCCATTAGTGCATTGTACAATCAAGACATATTGTTACAGAATAAATTGCTAAAAAAAAATCATTCAAAATCTAATTTACAAAACCTGCATGATAGTTTTTAAAGTTTATTTTTAAGGACTACAGGTGCACAGAATTGGCTTCATTAAAATCTTTTCTTCCTGAAGTATATCCTCATTTTCCATGAGTGGAATTATTTTATTTTATTTATATTGTGTTTTACTTTATTCTCAAACAGTAGAATGAATACCTATGTACCCCAAACCAGAGCATAACTAATAATTTGTACATACCCATGTGCTCATTTTCACCATCCCCTTGCATCTCTCTCAGAGTGAGCATTCTAGTTTTTGCCTTTATTATTATCTTACTTTGTGTATTATGTGATAAATTTTGATTGGTCCTATTGTGTGTAGTTTAATATCACTGATTTTCATGGCTGTGTAATAGTTCATTATGTACATATGATGATTTGATAATCAAATCTTCTATCTGCTAGTACACTTAAATTGTATTTTTTCTGGATTTATTTTTTCTTTACCATTGTATAAGAAGTGATAAGAATGTTAGGGGAGCCTGAGTGGCTCAGGTGGTTAAGCATCTGACTCTTGATTTCAACTCAAGTCATGATCTCAGGTTGTGAGATTGAGCCCTGTGTCAGGCTCCATGCTCAGTGTGGGCATGAAGCCTGCTTAAGATTTTCTCTCTACTGTAAGGCTGACTAACATAACATAATAAAAAAAATAATAAAAATGCTTAAATAAGAAGATTTTTCTCTCCCCATTTCTTTCCCTGTGCCTCCCCTCACCCACTCTTTCTCTCTCTAAAAATAAAAAGAATGGTATCATATATGCTCCCCAATATATATGCAAAGATTTATGTGCTAAGATATATGGTAGGCAAAGTTCAATATTACTCAAATTATTTTCCAAAGGTTATATCAATTTTATCCCACAGTAGCAATCTATAAGAGATTCAGTCAGCCATTGACCTCTGAAATATTTGATTTATTTGGTATATTGATCCTGAATTTTTTACCAACTGGTTAAATGCAAAATATTATCTCATTGTAATTTCAATCTGCATCTCCCTGATCACTATGAAGACTTAAACATTTATATATTAATCAGCCATGTGGTTTTTTTTTTGTATTTTTTATTCACTTCATTTAAAAAATTCTAGTGATTATACTGAATTGTCCCAAAATGCCAGAACCTGGTGATTCTCCAAATACATACTAAATGTTTGGATTGATGTACTTCTAAAAGCAACTAAATATAAAATAGTCTTAAATAAAATAATGGAAAATGACTTTGCATTTTTGCTATTCCCTGGGCCAATAAAATAGCCCCATTATATTCTGTAAGCATACTTGTTACTTAAAAGAATATATACCATCATTATAAACTTAGTTTATAGTAATACAAATTATAGATATATGAATTAACAGAATAGAATACTAAACCTAGAAAGAAATTATGTTCTATGATAATATTTCTTTTCAGATAAACCATTGCATTCTATTATGCAATAATACTTTGTTTCAGATACAGCATTGCATTTTATTATATATAACTTATTAATAGTTATCTGTATATAATAAAAACATATATATACATATATATATATGTTTAAAGAATATAAGCACCTAGTAGATAACTAGACAAAAAGATAAATAGGCAGTTTGCAAAGAGAAAAACAAAACTAAACTAACAAAGAAGAGGTGAATGATTAATCTTTATAGTCATCAAAGAAAGTGCAAATTAACACATAGTATAATTGTAGTCTTCTTTAGGAAAATGGATTCCTTTTTTTTAGGATTATATTTATTTATTTGACAGACAGAGATCACAAGTAGACAGAGAGGCAGGCAGACAGAGAGGAGGAAGCAGGCTCCTCACTGAGCAGAGAGCCGATGCGGGGCTTGATCCCAGGACCCTGGGATCATGACCTGAGCCGAAGGCAGAGGCTTTAACCCACTGAGCCACCCAGGTGCACGCTAGAAAAAATGGATTCTAATACTCACTGTGGGCAGTGATTAGTCAAGCAGGTACTCCATATATTGTTATTACTGGTTCTTATGTGTATAACATTGGAGGGAAAGTGGATTATGAAAATGAATTAGGAACAATAAATGTTTCATAACCTTGACATAGAAACTGGCTTCCAGGAAACTATCTTAAAAAAAAAATTTAAGAAAGAAAAAAAAAATGTCTTGAGCTACAACTAGGTTTAGACATCGAATATGCATGTGAAATTAAGTTAAATTATCCCTTGAGGCAGAACTCTATATTTTCAGTCATCTCTGATGAGTTTCAGTCATCTCTCTATAGCATCATTTACTTTAGGAATGGGCTTCAGACACCCTCAACTTATCTCTACCCTTTGACTCAGTCCTGACTTATCTATCTTTTCTATATGGCCTCACAGTATCCTATAAATGACTTATCTTCATTAAATCTTTCATTTAATTTCCTGGAAAATAATACAGATGTCAGCTGGGCACTTCTTGCTCTTTTGCATCTAGGTAGACTTAATTATTGCCTCAGTTTCTCTATTTGCAAATGCAAACCTATTCTCAAGATTTATGGAGAAGCATACTTTTTCATGTTTATCTCAGGGCTACTGTTCCCTGATAGCCATCTATGTCCGGACAAAAATGAAGGGAAACCATTTATTGCACAAGTGTCCATTAACCATCTAGTGTCTTTCTCAGCAGTTTTGAGTTTACATCTCAGGAAAGTGAATATTTTGAATTGTTTACAGAAATTCTGCCAAGGAATTTCCACCCCTTCTCCCTTTACTCAGCATACTTGTCTGACTTTTAATCTAAGTTGCCATTTTTTCACATACCTACTGCTCTTTCCGTCTCAAGATCAAAGTCAAATTTCCCTTACTGTTTCATTTTCTCAGGCCAAGTAATTCTGCCATCTCCTTTTTTACCCCAGATACCCATACATCCATATGATGGGGGTGCCATTTTTTGGCTCAGTTATTTTATTAACTTATTTTTCTAAGCAGACAATGTTTTAAAAATAACATTTTACTATCTATTTTTTACTATTTATTATACATACATGTTTACCTCTCACTTCTCTTGTTCATTATAAATCCAGTAAAGTCAGATAGCACTACTCTTTTAAGTTGTTACACATGGCATCTTGAAAAATGCTTTTAATAAGTGTTCAATAATTATTTTTAGGTGCTTAATAAATATTCAGAGATGATGAATAAATTAGCAATATTTTGGGTGATATTTTTTCATTTTGTTAATTTTAACTTTATTAATTTCATTTTTGTTTTATTGATCTCCAGGCAAAGGCATGTGTTCTTTGTTATATAAAATAAATTAATATAAACATGTAATGATTAAAAATGCATTGCATAGAAAATGCTGTGGAGAATTCATAGAGAAACAAGTTTCCAATAAAATTGCCACCTTCTGATCAATGACACACAGCATTGTGTTATGCTTCACTACTCTGTTTAGAAAAACATGATATCCTAAATATTAAATAGTAAGCACTGTATCATTGACATATACACAAGTTAAATTCAACTGAAAAACTACCTAGATTTTGAAACTCAAACCCATTTTTTTTTGAGATTTAGTGAGACGGAGGGGAAAAGGATATTAGCCTACAACTGAGAAAACCTGGGTTTTATGTCTGATTAAAAGAACTCCTCAAACTCAACACACATAAAACAGATAGTCACGTCAAAAAATGGACAGAAGAGATGAACAGACACTTCTACAAAG
>NW_019154098.1:25354297-25382941 GCF_002288905.1 Enhydra lutris kenyoni | reverse complement strand
CTTTGTAGAAGTGTCTGTTCATCTCTTCTGTCCATTTTTTGACGTGATTATCTGTTTTATGTGTGTTGAGTTTGAGGAGTTCTTTATAGATCTTGGATATCAGCCCTTTGTCTGTACTGTCATTTGTGAATATCTTCTCCTATTCCGTGGGTTGCCTCTTTGTTTTGTTGACTGTTTCCTTTGCTGTGCAGAAGCTTTTGATCTTGATGAAGTCCCAAAAGTTCATTTTCACTTTTGTTTCCTTTGCCTTTGGAGACATATCTTAAAAGAAGTTGCTGTGGCCGATTTCAAAGAGGTTACTGCCTATGACCTCTAGGATTTTGATAGATTCCTGCCTCACATTGAGGTCTCTTATCCATTTTGAGTCTATCTTTGTGGTGTAAGAGATGGCCTTGTTGAGACAGATTGTTAGACTTTACTGCCAGAGGTTCAGATTCAGCAAGTTTGTGGTGGGGTTCTTGAATTCTCATCTTTAAGAAGTTGTGAGGTACTGGGACTGCTGTGGTTATGGTAACTATGCTTTCTGGATATCTAGTTTATATTAATGCACTTCAGGGTATAGAAGATGCTTCCAAAAAAAGTTAGAATGCTTAAAAGAATTGATAATCCCTTATGGAAATAGAAAACTCACATCAATAATAATAATAACAATAAGTGTGACAGTAAATAGCAAGGGAATTATTATATCCTTTATTATGATGTACAGAGCAAGGATTAGTTACTGTTGTGCAAATACCTAGTAACAGGTATTCACAGAAATGCTTTACATGGAAGATGGTCTTCAAGATACTTACGAAGTAAATCAGTGTAGAAAAAGTGGTAGTTACAGCTTGAGTATAAGTTTTGAAGGGTGGTGTCTGTTAGTTAACAGTCCATTCATACAAAGGAACTGAGCAATGCTTTGTGGAAGAACCAGAGGCACAGATACCATCCGTTGCCTTGCTGTTTAGGCAACAGGCTTCTTTTGATAAACATCTGACTGCAATTATTCTGGTTTGTTGTCTTGCCTACCATTAATTTAGTTCAGTTCCCTTTAATTTAGTTCAGTTTGGTTTAGTTTTTCCTTCTCTTCCCAGAGAATGAAGTGAAAAAAAGTTTTAATATAGCTACTCTGCCTAAAATATATATCCTTATTTTTTCCTTGCATGTCTATATCACTCTCCTCTATCTCACCTCTTATTCTCAAAACACTTTTCCTTTCTCTTGTCTTCCTAAACCTTAAATTAGTGTTCTCTAGAGTTTTATATTCAACCCCTATTCTCTCTATAAACCTCTCACACCTCTAACGGTTCTAAAATATAACCCTTTCATGATTGTTCATGTATTTATGCTTTTGAACTTTCTGATTAACATTTTTGGACTGTCCTTTATCTTTCTATCCATCCGGCATATTAGTCTTGAGCTCAGTTGTTACCCCTACAATGCTACTCTATTCTCCTTTAAAAATTTCCTCTGTGATTTCTAATACATTTGCAAAGATCTTGAATATTCTGCATCAATTTGTATTTATTTGCCCATTTATTTATGTTTCTAATCTCTCAAATGACCCTGAGGAGCAGCTCCCATGGCTTTTTAATCCTTGTGCCCTTCCCTTCATGACCTCAGGGAGTATCTGCTCTATTTGAGCAATGTAATGAATAAATGGATGATATCATCAGAAAATTACAAATAATGTATAGTATGTTCTCAGTACCACACAGGAAAAGCCCTTAAGTAAGAATAACCAGCATATCGCAGGTGGTCAGTTATTTCACCATGTATATTATCTAGAGCTAGGCTGCTATCTAGAATATTTCCCTACGTTGCTATACGCCTCTGGGTTTTGAGGCTATTTTGTTTTCTGTTTCATTGTCAAATTCATTCTTTTGATGCAAAAGCCCTGGGAAGAATTCTGTTTGTGGTGAGTGGACAGATTTCAAACACATAATGTCCATTTTCTAAAAGATTACTCAAGGAAGTAGATATAGTCAGGATTGAGGCATAAGGAAATCTAGAGATACAGAAAACTTATTAATTAAAACCCAGCAGGTTTAATGTAGGGCCAAGTTCATGAATGTGTATCAAGTTTATATTCATACAAAGAGGACTTAGAAGCAGTGGTATAACAAAGGGTAGCAGAGTCCCAGACAATGGTGATAGGGATCTGGAACCAGATATTCTACAACAAGGTTAAGAGTATAGATTCTTTGGGCACCTGGGTGGCATAGTCTTTAAAAATCTGCCTTCTGCTTAGGTCATGATCCCTGGGTCCTGGGATCGAGTCCTGCATGGAGCCCCACATGGAGCCCCACATGGAGCCTGACATCGAGCTCCCTGCTCAGCAGGAAGCCTGCTTCTCCCTTTCCCACACCTCCTGCTTGTGTTGCCTCTCTCACTCTCTTTCTCTTTCTCTCTGTCAATTAAATAAATAAATAAAATATTTTAAAAAAGAGAGAGAGAGAATATAGACTCTTGGGTGGAAGACCAAAAACAGTGTGATCAAATGTAGACTTGTCTTGTGTTATGGCTCACTAGTGAATCTTCTCTATCTAATTGTTAGTCTGTGTCCTAGATGTGTGCACAGAAGTTGAGTGAGATAAAACTCCTAGATAGTGGTTAGAGGGGAGAAATGTAAAAGAACTCAGATAGCATTGTCATCTTTTCTTTAGCTCTTATGGGTACAGCACATGGGTTTAAGGTAGAAAGATCTAGATCTTATTCACTTTTATAGCACATGGAAGATTTTCAACAAATCTGTGAAAAAATAAATGAATATTTTTTAAAAAACGACTTTTCATCAAAATATATTCAACTCAGTTTTCTTATACAAAGGTACCAGCAATCCTCTCAATTCAACCTTTTATTTGTTTGTTTTCGATTCGGCACTTTTATGCTTGCAGTAGTTCCTTAGGAAACTGTTACACTATTTTCTGGTGAATTATAGGCTTGGGATGACTTCAAGAGTTCCTTGGATCCATTATTTTGCCTCAAGGCAGTACTAAGACTAAATAAACTAAAAGAAAGAATGGAACATTCTCAGTTTTCTCTAAAACTTAGTTGTTCTACACCACAAAATAGCATACTTCATAGTTGTCTTTCCTTTGTGATTGCTTTTAAAGTCCTTTTCAGGGTTACCTATTAGTTGCATATGTTCACTGGCCTAAATCATGTCATTATAAAATAAATGTCATTTTTTTCCTGACTTTAGACACTTTCTCATGGCTAAATTTCAGGTGATATTAAATACCTCATCATGCAGAGATGTAATTTCCTCACTTGAAAACAAACATTATCAATGTTCCAAAGTGTTAAAAAATAATTGTTTCCAGGCGCCTGGGTGGCTCAGTTGGTTAAGCAACTGCCTTTGGCTCAGGTCATGATCCTAGAGTCATGGGATCGAGTCCCACATCAGGCTCCCTGCTTGGCAGGAAGTCTGCTTCTGCCTCTGACCCTCCCCCTTCTCATGCTTTCTCTCTCTCAAATAAATAAATACAATCTTTAAAAAAAAAGACATTAAAAAAATTGTTTCCAGTTGGCATTGATCACTTTAAATAATTGTTTCTTCTCTATGCATTCTGAAATCACTATATAACGTGCTCAACTGCATAGGAACAAGCTAAACCTACAAAAAGAATGTTGGTAAAATTTTTAGAAATAATTAAAAATTATGTAAAGAAATGTGTCTCCTGATTAGTTGATTGTTAAATGAAAAATAAGGTGTTTATATATACAGTGTAGAGATACATATTATACACTCAAGGCCTTTATTTATGATATATATTAATTATACACTAAAATGTCAATTGAAGCTATTATTAACTAAACTACTTAAACATTTTAAAAGAATATAGATTTTTTTCCAGTTACTAAATTTTTCTTGACCTCAGGGATACAAATTCAGGAAGGACCAAATTCTTAGTCTCGGTGATAATAACCTTTATAGCGGAAATATACACAAAAGTTAATTTTAACATAATATTGTGAATAAATACAAATGTATGTATGAATTTCTGAATCAGCACAGGAATACTTAAATTATCCTGTGTTGGGGTAGGTTAGTAGAGAAAGATCAAAGTAGATTTCAAGGAAAATGACAATGATTAATTGAATGGTGAATGATCAAGAGTTAGCTAAAAGAAATTACCAAATTCATCTATCCACTTTTCCATATTTCCATGTTTACTGCCACTGTCTAGCCAATATCCTCATGTACTTGTATTATTTAAAAAGCTTTTTAGTCTCTTCTGTCCCTACAAATGATTATTTCTATGGCTGCAAAAAAAGATTGTATTGTTAAAATATAAATAAGATAATGCCTCTACTCTTTATGTTTTCCAATAGCAGGAACATAAAATAGGATCCAAATGCTTTATGGCCCTAATGGCTGAAAATATTCTAAAAAAAAAAATATATATATATATATATATATGCCCTCTGCCCTACTACACCTTATTTTTTACTATACTCAGGCAGTCTGACTTTTTTCCTCCTTCTCAAAAAGTTAAAACATTTCCCACTTAGAGATTTTAGATATATTTCTTCCTCTGCATTAATTAATGTTTCTAATGACTGGCTGACTTTAGGAAGTTTTGATATATACCCTCCCTTGGGGCACCTGGGTGGCTCAGTGGGTTAAGCCTCTGCCTTCAGCTCAGGTCATGATCTCAGGGTCCTGAGATCGAGCCCTGCATCGGGCTTTCTGCTCTGCAGGGAGACTGCTTCCCCCTCTGCCTCTCTGCCTACTTGTGATCTCTCTCTCTCTCTCTCATTCTGTCAAATAAATAAAGTTTAAAAAATCTTTAAAAAATAAAATAAAATGAAATATACACACCCCCCCCTTTTTATTTGGCATTCCTTCTGTAGATAGATCTATGCCTTGGCCTCCTGAATCAAGGGGCTGGTTTGACCAATGAGTTTGCCAGAAGTGATGCTGCGTAACGTCTAAGGTCTTTTTTGCTGGAGTACTCATGCTTAGGTCTTGAGCTGTTGTGTAAGAAGTCTAGTTATTGTGAAAATGCGTTGCTTCGAGGAAGCCAAAACACATGGAGAATCCACTTATATATACTATACTCAGCTGTAAAAGTCTTCAAGTCATCCCAGCTCAGGTACCATAAATGTGAGTGCATCTTTAAACCACTCCAACTCAGCTATTCAGCCATCTCCAACCTGTGAGCCTTTCAAGTTGAAGTCAGAACTATGAAACAGAGATCAAATCATCCCACTATGCCATGTCTGAATTTTTGACAAAATTCATTTGCATGAAAATTGGTTGTTTAAGCTATTACATTTTAAGATAATTTGTTACACAACAACAGTATCAAGTATATCATATAAATCTTGTTACAATAATACTCATCATAAAAGACTATTTAAATTTGGGACCCATCACCAAATTTCATTAAACACTATATTCATAGCCATACTATTTATTATAACCAAAGGCTGAAAATAGCCCAAATATTCATCTATAATTGAATTAACCATGGGTATATTTACACTCTGGGATGTTATACAATAATTAGAATGGGAGATGTATATTTACATGCAAAATATCAATTCTCAAAAATGTTGAACAAAAATAATCAATGCAAAAGAGTGCATTCTATGTAAAACCTTTATTTAAAATTAAAAAAAAACAGTAAAGTATTTCTTGTATAACTATTTATTGCAAAAAATGACAAAAGAGCAGTTTCTGGGGTCTTGGTAGTATTGTGGTCTGAGTCTGGTGGCCATATTTACACTGTATGCATAGTATATCACAACTTTAAAGTATTGGCTTTTAGCTATTTCCCATTTTTTATAATATATTTTTTCTTTATAATATAAATTATTGAGAATTATCTGGTATTATCCAACTAATTATTCATTTGTGACTTCTTCTTACTGCACTAGAATGCACTGAAGGCAAGAATTAGTCTGTCCTACTTATTTTCATGTGTCTTCGTCAATTGAATTTAATTAGTATCAAACTGTATAACATTAATATTGTGTAATCCTTTGTAAAGTATTTTTTTTAAGATTCCATTGTATTATTTGATATCAGTTTAGAAACATTTAAAAGGAAGAGCTATTTGGAGTGAATCATGGTAGATTCTGCAATTGAATTCAAGAGTATTTAACCTTTAAAATCATAAAAACATATTGCTAAAAACTGCCATGTCCTATCCCAATTAAACAGAGCTAAATCATTGTTTTGTGCAAAAATTCCAAGCTTTAAATACAATATTACAAACTGGAACGTCTTCAGAGGAAAATAACTAGAAAATTAAAACTCCAAAACATATGCTGTGCAAAAATGTTGAAGGTTACCAGCTCTCACTTTGTAGCTCTATCTCCTGTTTTGTGCCTCCATGGATTCCACTTTATTTATAAAACATAGCAGAGTTTTCTGTTCTCCTAAACAGAAAACCCATAGTGATTTATTAATTCAACCATTCATTAAAGAGAAAATCTTTACCAGACACTTAGCACCTCAACTTTGATCTCTCTTTCCTCATGTCGGGGAACATCTTGGAGACACTATGGACTCTGCTTCATTTCCTTCTGCCCAATATTCTTCAGACTGCCCTAGGCTATAAATTGGGGCAAAATTAAGACTTACTTTATTTATTCCCCTTCTCTCAGTAATTAAAATCATTGATATCTTTCCAATATATTAAAACAGTTTTTTTTAGTTTTTCAGTTGCAAAATAAGAGGACAATCAGGTGCCCATTATTATTTTACAGTTAGACACAGAATCATCATCATAGTGTTAAAGATGTAATTTTTGCTTTTACATAATGCCTGCCTTTATCCTTAGACTGTAATCTCTAGGAGAATAGAGTCCTAAACATTTTTGAAAATAAAAAAAAATTAAAAATAAAAACAAACTAAGAAAAAACACTTCTTAACCTGCATCTTGCACATTGCCTAATGTGTGCAAAATGAATATATGCTGAATCAATGACTATGGAATAAATGACTTTATATATCCAAAGGATTGCACCATTTCACACCATTATTCATTATGTTATCACAGGAACATATACTTAAAGAGGATAAGTAGTACATCTAGATACTCCATATTTATTAGGTACCAAGACTCAGCTTGTTACAAAACAAATGAAAGTAATATATATATCATGCAAAGCAAATGAAAGTATTATATATAATTGCATTTAATTCCACAACAACCCTAAGCAAAATTACTATACTGGTGAGTGAGAATCATAGGATTTGCCATTTGTCAAAATTTGTACAATTGATAAGTATCAAGATCTCAATATGAAATTATTTCTTTTTCCTTCAATGCACTACCAAAATTATCCCCCACTACACTGGCATGATTGGTGTATCAAATATACCATTCATTGCTTTGTACTCTCCTTATAAAAAAAGTTGTTTTTTCACATGTTCCTTATTTCTTAGGAGTAGTACATTGTATGAGTGTAAATGTATTCATTAGATAAATTCATAATTATTTTTCCAACCATATTACAACTCTTTGAATGGCAAGAATCATTGTGTCATGCCTACATACTTAAATAATATGTGTGTGACATGTAAATAGAATGTATTGTAATGTTATGTAACATTAGATTAGAATTGCTACAGTATTCATTCATTTTTGTTATATATATTTATGAAGTAAACTATCTTTGCATCTCATGTTCAGCACAACTAATAAAATTCCATCTACCTGCTTCTCAAAAAAAAAAAAAGGAATGTCTGATGTGCTTAAGCCAAGATGACTTATAGGTATACCATGTATGAATACAGCACATATTCCTCTGGTTCTTTTTAAGTTTTTATTTAAATTCCCATTAGTTAACATAAAGTGTAATATTAGTTTCAGGTGTACAATATAGTGATCCAGTATTCTCATATAATACCCAATGCTCAGCACAAGTGTAGTCCTTAATCCCCATTACTTATGCCACCCATCCCCCACCCACCTCTTCCAGTTTTGATATAGCATCTGTCCTGTTTTCCTCTTCTGATGTAGACTGCTTTCATATTGTATCTACAAAATGCTCTTCTACTAGCAGGAACCCTTTGCACCCTAGCGACCGCTACAACTGTATACCATGAAGTTACTAATGTCCAAGGTAAGAGGTCCTATCTCCAGTCCTCCAAATAATGTCCCTTGCCTTCCTTCTTTGGCACTGATTATTACTGATTTGAAATTCATGCTGAGCCAAGATATGTGTGAGATTTTCTCTACCCATATGATGGTTTTCTTCTAAATGTCTGTCCAGGCTTTTTTTTCATTCAGATATTGACCTTGCTATTGAATCAGACAAGTGGGAATTACAAAAATACACAGTTTGGGTTTAAACTGGGAATCTCAGCACCTTTCGTATAAACAGAAAGATAGGTGTCAATTTGCCATTCTTTTTTTTTTTTTAAATATTTCATTTATTTCTTTGACAGAGAGAGATCACAAGTAGGCAGAGAGGCAGGCAGAGAGAGTGAGAGGTAAGCAGGCTCCCTGCTGAGCAGAGAGCCTGATGTGGGACTCGATCCCAGGACCCCAAGATCATGACCTGAGCCGAAGGCAGCGGCCTAAACCACTGAGCCACCCAGGCACCCCTCAATTTGCCATTCTTGATGATCCCTTTGTCTAGACTCATTTTCTTGGACTTTTTATAACTGACATAGTCAAAAAATAGAGCAACATGATAATTTCAAAGTGACAAGGATAGGTGAGTGGGGCTTAGTGTGAATTTTTTCTCTTATTCAAATATTTCCTTATCTACAAAGCAAAGTTAGAAATATCATCCATCAGATTATCTCAAACTTGCCATATGATTTAATTAGTTTGTTAATGTAGACTTCTAAATGTGCATACTTCTTTTTTTACAGGAAAGGTTTATATAAAAGGAGGTCTCTTTTTAAATTAACTAAAGTCTTTCATCAATCTCTGCCCAAATGTGCACAGGAGAACACTAAAACAAATAGCTTTTATGTGATAGAGCCATGAATGCTGGGGAGAATCAATAAATATTCATTGCAATATTAATTGAGTCATTTGAAGTGAACACATATAGGGCACTTCCTGGGTGTTAGTTGCTTAAACTATTCATTTATTGTCAACCCAAGATTTAAAAAAAAAATAGGCTTACAAGATAGCTACAAAACAGAAGCACAGTACATGATGTAAATAGTTGAGGCAAAATAAGTATAGATTCTTGTAGATACTTAAGCATATGGGACTGACTTCAAGAATCTATGTATTCTCTGACACTGCATGTAAATATTTAGGTATAAGTAACTACTTCTGTGCATTTTTCTGAAAAGAGCTTCCATTGCTTTTAAAACACCCTCAAAAAAGGTTATGTATCATTATTCTGTTTCTTAAATCTACAATGATCCCACAAGGTCTATTCAATATGTAATAATGGATCAAAAATTGGATACTTGCATTGTTAATTCTCATCTAGAAAGAAGTGAATGGGGAAAGTTCTATTCCACATAACTTCTTGTTCCCAAATCCGTGTTTTCTAGTTATTGTAAAGAACTCATGTTGATTTTAGTGCATGTACCATGACTAATAGTATAGGCTATATACTGTGCAACATATGGAACACGGGTATTGCTAGAGAGAGTAAATCAAGAAAAAAGAATACCAAAACCACTTTTGAAGTAAATAAATAAACATAGAAAATGAAAGTCATCAGAACCATTATGGGCATGCTTAAATGTTTAGTAAAGCAAATAGATAAAGGGTTTTTTTGGCAGTAAGTGGCTAGAAGTGTCACAAGTGGATAGAAGAATTCTCGGGAGAAAAACCAATAATCTACACTAGAGAAAACATATTATTGACTTGATGATTACCAGAAAGTCTTGGACAATACCTCTTAGCCAAGGTTCTGTTACTATTGGTATTCAGTAGGAGAATAGTTCTTGTCTCTATCCTGAGTCAGTAGAAAAGGGAACTTTGATATCTGTAGATTTGCAAAAACTTGAAGAATAGAAGAAAAACTTTAAAATCTAACTTAATAAAAATTCTTAAGACAACATAGTGGGAAAATCATGTCGTTAAAAACCAAGTTAAAAAAAAAAGTGTAGAATTAGTGATTTCTGTCATTTGAGGGTCTTAATCCAAACATCTTAGAGCTATAATATCAACAGTCTGCTGCTTGATCTAGGGTTTAATCTAGTTATCAGACAGTCCTCATGTAGTTATTGCTGATTTAATGTACATACCATGACTAATAAGACTGACTATATACTTTGTAATTTAAGAACCCCAATAATACTAGGGAGAGGAAATTAAGAAAATGCTGACCTGATGCTGATAGCTTCTAGAGAAACTTGATATACTTTCAGTTTTAGATCTCCTATTGGCATAGAAATCCAGGAGGTGGTTTTATGGTATTTTTTAACTAGAAAACATGAATGCAAAGATTGATTTCCTGGAGTTCCACTGAAATCTCTGTGGTTAATAGTACATGGTAAGTGTATTTCAGTGAGGCTCAATATTGGTCTTACGTTGCTGTTGTAGCCAGTAAATCAGGACTCTGGGCCAAAGGTCATGCAGGTATTCCTGTGATTTATCCTAGGAAGAAGCCACTGGGACATGTTGATGATATGGTTGGGGATACTATATTAAATGCCTACTGATTTATCCATATCTAGCCATATTTGAAATAGTAGAATGAAAGACAGAGGATGACATTCCAGTTGCATGGTCAGTTCACATAAGGGTCATCCTGTAATGTTTCTGTTGTAGTGTATCTGAAGGTTTTGGGAGGTTGGGACAAAGCAACTGAAGTTCCCTGTTTAGTCTTGTAAGTTTCAGCTTCAATGGGTCATATACTCATTATGTTTTCTCTGAGGACTTGAGGTAATAGAGAAAGAGATACTTCTGAGTTAAAGGCAGAACTTCATATAATTTTTTTAATCATTGTTTCAAAAAAGCCTATATTCCTTTCTCAATATATAAATGAATACATATTTCTCAATATTTATATTGTCAGAACAGTTGCTTTAGGCAGAGCACCTTTTGCCAACCAGAAAACAATCATATTTTTATTGAAATTGAACAACATAAGGAAGATTGTAACTGAATAAACCCATTTTAAATATTCAAAAGGCCTACAGGTTTTAACTCCTGTCCATGTCCAACCTGTAGAGTTTCTCCAGGACTGTGTGCTTGAAAGGTGAGAACTGCCCCAGGGACATTCTTTTTAATCTTAATGAAAATTTCCCACCAGTTCTCATTTATGATGAGTCTCAATTTATTTATTTTTTTCTTTCCACAGAAGAAAGGAGGTAACATTGAGAGACATTGTCTTAGCATTTTAGGGTAGACCAAGTAGTAGTCTTGTTGCCACCAAAGACCATCTGGTTGAAACAGGCCATGTGATCTTTTCCTGAGTGGTACTGGAGAATCAAGTGCTTGAGGTTAGAGCTGACTCCAGACTTGATGCCAATAGTCAAGTTAGTTTGGGTCTTGAGTTTTGAACTTTGTGGATAGCATGAAACTCCTATAGCATAATAATCATCTAAAGAAATGCCTTTTGCTCACTGAGTCTGCTTTATAGTATGTGCCTCCTACTTATTATAGCCAGTGCCTTTGGAGAAAGCAGCAAGTAGGGTTTTTACATGATTGTGATATTTAATAGAGGTGGCAGCTGCAATTAAGAGGTTGTGTTAAGCTGGAAAAATCATTATCTACTTGAAGGGATTATCTGATGTCTGTATAGACATTTCCTCTCTCTTAGTTAACTCTCTAGTTAACTGATTGTCTCAATAAAAGCTACAGTCAAACAAACCACTGAAGATTTGGCCCTCGAAAGTCCAGGTTCAAACAATTTGAGTTGATTGTGTTTGCAAATCCAGATTTAAAACCTCCATGTTCAAACTTCAAATAGAAGCTATCCAAAAGGAATTCTAAATCTGAGTTGTCAAAATGGAGGTTTGAAGCCAAAAAAATTTCTCATGAGTGCATGAATATCCCAAGGTATACCACCCACTAGAAGAGGAAAATTATCTCTAGGGTTTAGAATCTTAGAGCAATGGATGCTAATATGTACAGGGAAGAGAAGAAGCATTTTGTATGAGTTCAGTCTAGTAGAAGAAAAATAACTGAATGGTATAAGGAAATAAGAGGTTATGTGGAGATGTTAAGATTTTAGCTGTCAGAAGTCTTAGTTAGCTTGGAGTTTGTTGTAGTTGTGCCTAAATAAGATGATAGGCCTTTGCTACAGGATCAATAAACAATGGGTCTCTGATTTTTTATTGTCCTGTTGAGATAGAACACAAAATCTTGTCATGATCATTCATGTGCAAATAGAAAGAAAGGTTCATGACAATGCAGAAGCTCAAGAGTAAGGGGCTTTTAAAAGGGAGTGCTTTATATTACAGAATAGAACATTTAGTAAGTCTGTCCAGGGCAAGACATAGTTTGTAACAGTTTTTGTCTGGTCACATGTTAGGCTAGCTAATTAAAAAAAGTTAGGAATCCAATGTCAGCAGTGTCCTATGACCAGTATTCTAATAGTATTCAACTGAAGAATTATCCAAGGAGCCTTTGGTGATTAGTCAGAAAAGTCAAGAATAACATTTAATCTTTGAAATACCCCAAAATGTGTGTCAGGGGAGGTGTAGACAGTGTCTATGAGTGGCAGTCCTTCAATAGTCTTGTTTTAAAATGAGCACGGGGCCAGTTTCAGCAAAGGAATGTCCAGATCAGCTGAGATACTTAAGGGCTCATGGTCCCCTATATGTCCCTTACCTTCTTTCTTGGGCCCTGATGGTATTATGGTCAGATTTAAATTCTGAGACTTTGGTAGGAGAGACATCAGGTAGAAAATACTCAGTTTGAGACATTATTAAATTACAGTCTGCGAATTATTTTTTCTGGATATTTCAGAAAGAGGCCTTCTAGTCCATATTTAATAGTAGTATGCTGTATGCAAAATAGATCTACGCTAAAAACATTCAGCACGCAGCAAAGCATATCACTAGTGAGAAAGCCCAGAGAGGCAGGAAGTGCCTGAGACAAATTCAGAGTCTGAGGGTCATTTGAGATTCCTACTTGAAAAATCTGTTTGCTACTCCAAGGACAAATGATGGAAAAGCAATAAGGCTTATGGTAGAGAGGCTAGACACAGTATCAAATAGAAACGGAACATTTTGTATTTGCAGTTGCATTGAAATGTCTCCCTTTTTATTAAGGGAAATTGTGGGCTGACCAGGGCAACTAATTCCTCAGAGGGGTGTTATTCTGTCAGACAAAGTTTGTCCTTTGTCTACTTAGAGTCTGTCTTTCAAGTGAAGGCAGAATAATTGTTCTTTCAGTGACCGTTGCTGGTACAAAAACTATAGGTATATTTGTCTTTCCTGATTTAGACATGGGAATGTGTTCATGTAAATGCTTAATCAGAAGAGCTATTAATTGGAGTCTAATGTTTCTTTCTTTCTAAATGAAGGTATGTTCAAAGTGCACAGCAATCTCTTGATGTTTCAGAATTAAGACCATCCCCAAAGAAAATGGATAGGCCAGTAGCAATATTTTCTCCCTGAATGGGAATGGAATATTCTCTGAAGGTAAAAGTGAAATAGCCTTTAAAATCTGCACTTTTACGTTTCTCCGCTTTACAGCATTGAATATTGATCAATCAGTATTGATAGCAAAAATCTCAGGATCAGGTACTATGAGATTATCTTCTACTTTTATACTCTTCTTGTCTACCCTTGGTCAAACTTTGATACATATATTTGATTTCATTTGGGTCTCAATCCATCCTGTCTTCCTTAACCAGTTGCCCCCCCCCATAATTCTTGTGCCTATAAGATGATAGTTTTGATTCAAGACTTGTTATAAGCTGCTAGAAAAATCCTATATTCTGTGAACTTTCATTCCTCCTCATGAGGGTTTAGAAAGTTCTCAACTAAACAAATCTAATTTAACCAAGCTTTAGTGTCATAAGACAAGCAAGGTAGGTCTCATGTCTGACCACAGTATAAGAAATCAAGAGGAAATACGGCCCAATGAGAGGGTGTGATAGAGGAAGGTAGAGAGGGTCCATGAAAGTGGTGAAGGAGCTGAAGATACAAACTCATGGTGTAGGAGGCAGAATTCTAGATAGTTCACATGACCTCCTGATGTTACTTCAGAGATCACATTACTTTACATGACAAAAGGGATTTTGCAGATGTATTTGAGGTTGCTGATCCCTGGATTTTAAGATGGGGACAATGTCAGGATGGGCCTAACCTAATTATAGGAGACCTTGAAAATAGATAACGTTCTTTGACTAGTGACAGAAGGGGCATTCAGAGACATCTGAAGCTTGAGAGAGAATGGATGTGCTATTATTGGGTGGGAGATGAATGGCACTTTGAGAAATAAATGCAGGTGGACTCTGGAGGCCAGCAAGGAAATCGGGACCTCATTCTTCTGACTGTAAGGAATAAATTCTGCCAGTAGTCACAGTGAGCTCCCAAATTAAAGTGCAGCCTGGCAGACCAGTTGACTTTGGCCTTGTGAGATCATAAACAGAGGACCCACCTGGACTTCTTACCTACAGAACAGTGAGGTAATAAATGGATGTTGTATTAAGTTGATGAGTGTGTGGTATTTTGTTATGCAGTAATAGAAAATTAATATAAAGGGAGAAGAAGTTGAGGTATAATGGGCATGATGGATGGCCATTGTGGAGTTGAGTCAGAAGACAGAAAAGAGAGTTTTGAGTTCTGGTTTTAGATTCTTCATGTTTTTATTAGTTTTTAAAAAGGAGTCTTTCAGGAAAGAATTTTTAGAATATTCCTGTAGTTTAAAAGCCTCTATATATCAAAAATAATTATGCTGTCCATGGAATAATTGTAGATTTAAATCTAAGGTATGGCATAGGTGAGTTACTTTAATCTCAATTTCTCCAAGTGGTCACTGAAATTTTAAATTGTTGCTGGTAAAATCCTATAAGAGCTTCAGTATTTATTGCTGTAGCACCACAACATTTGTACATGTAAGATGCTGGACACTGAATGAGAGTTTCATTGACTGTTGATGATCAATACTAAAATAGAACAAAAAAGAGATAGATAAGAAGATTCCATTAATCTTAGTTCAGCATCTCACTTCATCCATAACAAATCCAGAATAGTGAAAATGATTTACATCAAGAGGCCTATCTCGGGGCACCTGGGTGGCTCAGTGCGTTAAAGCCTCTGCCTTCGGCTCAGGTCATGATCTCAGGGTCCTGGGATGGAGCCCGGCACCGTCGGGGCTGTCTGCTCAGCAGGGAGCCTGCTTCCCTTCTTCCTCTGCCTGCCTCTCTGCCTATTTGTGATCTCTGTCTGTCAAATGAATAAAAATCTTTAAAAAAAAAAAAAAAGAGGCCTATCTCAAGAACTCTAAAGAGAGTCAAGTTTAGGTGGTATTCAACAGAAGTATGTAGAGCACTGGTTAGAAGCAAGATCTGAGAAAGATAACAAAGGTATAGATCCTGTGCACTTCAGCTTCGAAGAAATGACTTTGGCTTAGAAGCAGCAGATCCAGCCCCTTCCGAATCACACCAAAAACCAAATCACACCAGCAACACTAGCTGGAGCCCTTCTAGGCATCAGCTTTAGTTCCAAATGCTGTAGCCCGACCACAACCGAAAAAGATGGGCCTACCTTGGGGAAGAAAGGGAGACGTTAGCCAGAGGGAGCAGCTGAAGCTCAGCTAGTTTCCGTAATAGTTGTTCAAAACTCATTTTCACAAGGGGGATGGGTTGTTTTCTGCATTTGAGCCGCTGTCATTTTGGCCATTTGGCTTTAGCAAAACAGTGGAAGGTGGAGAGGAATAGTTGTGAGGCCCAAGGTTATCCAAGAGTCATGCCGGAAATGTTTAAAGCTGTCAGATCCTTCACAAATAAAAAGTTCATACATATTCCAAGGAGCAAATTATATGAATAATTTACAAAAAATATATATCTCAAGCATACTGACAAATACAAAATCTATCTGATTCTCTCTTTTTTGTCTCTTTCAAATATGTGAATAAACTAGTATCTGGAGTAAAGTTCATGAAATATTGAAGTTAATGATTTTGGCTTAAGTTAATATGAGACCAGTTTGTCATTTTTTTTTTTTTTTTTTTTTTGCTTAGTTTCTATGTGATTGGAGGTTGTTTTTTTTTATTACTAAGTCTTGATTACTATTAACAATAATATTAAAGTTATATTGATAGGCATATTTTATAAAATGATTTAGTCAATAAATGATGCCTAATTATGTTATTTTGATTTTAGTTGTTCTTGTTAATTTTGTCACTTTAATGCATTTTAAAATATTATTTTATTTACATTTTTTGGACTTAGTTCTGCATTCTTTTAATGAAATCTTTTCTTTCTATACTGTTGACAGTATTGGGAAGTTAGAATTTTAGTTTTTCATAAATACAGATTGCATGGAAATATGCAGAGCTTCTAAAATTGGTATACATCTTACATATATTATAAGAGCAGGTTAAACAGTATAATCCCATCTTCCATTTCTGTGGGGAAATAGCAGTATAGTCATAGACTTCTCTGTAATAACAATGGGAATGTCCACAGGCATGGGGAATTAAAATGCCTAAAGAGAAACATAATTTTTACCCTTAAAGTTAGATTTACTCTAGTAAGTACTGGTCTAATCTGAAGAATGCATCTGTGTGTTGAATGTCTATTTAATGACAGTGAAGGAAGAATGAGTAACTATGTATAAAATATATTTAAAGAGCTATGTATATCAACTTATTAATAGTTTCTAGTAGAGTAAAATTATTGATTTTCAAAAAGCTCCTTTTTAACTGAATTTTATATAAAAAGAAGGTACTGTTTTCATAAAAGTAGTAAAAGAAACAATAAATATAATGAAAATAAGAAGGATTTGAATTTTTGTAAATAGTTTATTTTCTGAATACATGAAAAGCCAAATGTGCCTTCTCATCATTTTTGTTGAAAATCACCTTGTTTTAAATAATTTTCTTTGTTGAACCCTCATATTTCATAGAATTTTTTACTCCATTTTCAGAACATTTAGGATAGTAAATGGTGGTAGAAATAAATGTTTGGTTGAAAATAAATTAAAAGCAAAGGAAATAAAACTAGTGTGAAATTTACAAAATTATGGAAAAGTGAGCATGGTACTTAAAGATGAATGAAGAGAGGGAGCATCTGGGTGGAGCACTGAGTTGAATGTCCGCCTCTTGGTTTCGACTCAGGACTAATCTCAGGGTCGGGAGATGAAGCTCCATGTTGGGCTCAGCACTCCACAGAGAGTCGGCTTATGTTTCTCTCTCCCTCTCCCTCTGCCTCTCCCCTAGTCTCTCGCTGTCTCTGTCTCCTCTATCTCTGTCTCTCTCTCTCAAGTAAATAAAATAAATCTTAAAAAAAGATGAAGAGTTACAAAATCATTTCATGCTAAACACACACATGCATGCACACACACTCACACAGAAATACACACACATTTAAAAGAAAAAATATCATATTTTTTCCAAATTATCTTATTTGCTAAGCTGGTATTTTTACTCAATTTTTAAAATTAAAAACATGGTAAGACTATTTTTTTTATGATTTTATTTATTTATTTGACAGAGATCACAAGTAGACAGAGAGGCAGACAGAGAGAGAGAGAGAGGGAAGCAGGCTCCCTGCTGAGCAGAGAGCCCAATGCGGGACTCGATCCCAGGACCCTGAGATCATGACCTGAGCCGAAGGCAGCGGCTTAACCCACTGAGCCACCCAGGTGCCCCAACTTAAGCAGAAATCAAGAGCTGGTGGCTTAACTGACTGAGCCACTCAGGTACCCCAAAAAGTATTTGGGTTTTGCTTTGATTTTAATGCACTTTCATTTTCAGTAAAACTTGTTCCCAAACTACTTGTTCCCATAGAGTATGTAAACTGTGTAAGATTCTCCACCAGTGAATTCTTGACTTGTAAAATAGGACACTTTCAGGTTTCTCCATTAATATCATTCAGATTATTAATGGTATTTTGGAAGTTACATCTCCCAGTTTTCTTTTTTGACTTAAAGTTTTATCTTGGTGATCTCTATTCTTTAATGTCAAAATAGGTTTTAATGAATGATTATAAAACTTTTTGGAAGAAAAGAAACAGTGAGATACTGGGTCATTTTTTTTCCCATTACAAAAGAGCCCTTATCATATCTGATAAGTGGGACAGAGACTACCTTGGATAATCAAAAACTTACTTAATAAGAAATGACTAGGCTGCCCGTTCTCTAGAGAGCCAAAGATCCATGATGACAATTGGTATAAGGGATGCTTCAGAGAATATTGTATTTTAAGGGGCTACTTATATGTTATCAAAACTAAAGGAAGAATATTAGAAGTGGGATGTATCACATATAACTTGTCTTTGTTGTTACCGACTTTCAAAAATGTGAACAATCCAAAAGCTTGTTCAGAAAAATTATTTCCAGCATATTTTCCATCATTCATAGACTTTTCTGCATATACTAGTCCTTACTGGAGCTTCCAGTAAGGAAGTGGAATATACTAGTCCTTACTGGAGCTTCCAGTAAGGAAGTGGAATATAAGGAAGGAAATATACTTCCACATATATTTTTATCATCACAAGCATTTACTTCTGATAGAAACATAGATGTCCCCAACCTAAAGCTGGGGATGTGAAACAGAGACAAATTCCCGCAGTGTCACTCCACCCACCACAAACAAACAAAAAGCTTGACTTTGAAAGCAGGCTTTTGCTTTTAGGTCTAATAGTTTTAAAAAGAATTTATATGCCTCTCAGTATTCCTTTAATTGCCTGAAAATGACCCAGATCTCTTCATTTCTTTTAATTTCTCCCTAAGTCATACTTGGCCGGCATCATCATCAGTTTGGAATTGCAGAGCTCTTTTTTGTTTTCTTTTTTTTTTTTTCTCCTCCTTTTTGAAAGTACAGCTCATTAGCCACTTATCTATACTTAAAGATCTTAACTGTAGTTGTTTTTTTTTAATGTAAAACAACTTATGCAAGTATACACAACCAAACAAGGCACTCAAAAGCATTCTTATGAGCAAATTAATATGCTATTCACACAAGATTTTGTATTATCTTTTAAATAACTAAAATCTTTGTAGGGGTATTTATAATGTTTGCCTTAGTGGTCCTGCCTAGGCAGTAAAAATGTAAACTTTGGATGGTTTATTTACAGCTGAAAATATGCACCCACCCACTCACCCACCAACCCTTGAGACTTCCAGGAAAAAAAAAAATAATAATAATAAGCTTACTTGCCATGCCAGGTTTTTCCTAGAGAAGTGATTTTAAAACTGGTCTTTGTAAGGTAGTACCAAGGAGACTTCTTTAGGGTAGGACATTGAACAAAGTTCTTTTTTTTCAATAGAGCATTTTCACTTTGTTCTATTTAAATTATGTGATGCTATTGGGAGAAGACTTCTACTGCTATAATAAAGTTTGGAAAATAACGCATTGTACCACAGCCTGGAAAGGAACACAAGACTGTGAATCAAATTTTGTATTAGTTTTCCAAACATGTGGATGTCATTTCTTCCTCTTTTTTTTTCCCCTTAGCCTTCATCAGTTTATCATCAGTTTATTTCTATAATGAGAATAAAAAGGTATTATTTTAAGTGTTTTTAAAACAATACTTGACAAATGTAAAATATGTAGTTTTCATGTGACGCACCAGAAGTAAATTTTTAATACCTGTTTTATAAATGAAGAAATAGAAACATTGATATTACCTTCTTCAAAATCATGTGCTTCAAATTTGTTTATATGAAATTAAAGCTAGCTAATTCATTTAAAGATAAATGAATAAAATTAATTGCGTGTCTGCTATTTGCAAGGAAGTGAGCCAGAGCCTCTGTTGTATAGAAACATCAATGGTAACAAGCTGTTTCTACTGTTTAGGACCCCACATTTTAATGGAAGACACCATCATTTAGTAAAACATAAAATCAGATTAAGATTATTCAAAGTAAAATGTGAATGATTTAATTTGTCTTGATTAATCTCTTTGAAGGCAGGGACCCTCTAAAGTTGTATTTTGTACTACTGTGAGATTGGCAAATAATAAGTACACAGAAATGCCAGCTGAATGAAATGTGTGTTATTTTTATATCTAAAACACCAACAGCAAATTAACAGAAAGACTGGAGCAGAAAGTAGATGCAAGAAGGCTATTTGTAGGAGCTTACTGGAGTTGTCTGGGAAGAAATGATATCTGGTAGAGGAAAATGGCAAAGGGAAGAAAAAGAGAAGGAATTTAAGAGTATTTCCAGATGCAAAGCCAACCGTGTGTAGCAAGTTATTGGCTGTGGGTTTGGTGAAGCTTGACTCTGAGTTGGATTTTGAACAAAAGAACTAAAAGACTTATCTGTTAGATGGAGAAGAAGGCAGAGGAGGAAAAGTTGAATGCACTATGGGGAGAATAAGGTTATGCAGAAAATGAAAGCTGGATGAAATCAAGGGAGCAAACATAGGGACTATCCAAAGGAACCAGTTGAGAAATTTCTTAATAAGTCAGTTATCCAACCAGAAAAGAAGGAACAAGTAAAGTTGGAGAAACAAATTATAGAATGCTTCAGACCTCATGTATAGATAGATAGATAGATAGATATCGATATATATATCGATATCTATCTATAAACATTTTAATGTAGAATGTTTCTATGAAGATGGTTATATTGTAAGTGAAACAAATGAAGGCACATTTGCTCTATTATCTCATCAGATCTGTTCATTTGATAATTATCATTGGCTACTTCAATATGGGAAAACTGCATTAATAAACAAAAGACAAGGAAATAGTATGCCCATGATCCTCCCTCTCTCTCTCTTTCTCTCTCTCTATATATGTATGTGTGTGTGTGTATTATAATATATCATAATAGTAGTTAAAGTAATATATATATATATTTATATATTAATATCTATCGATCTATCTCACTTGCTCACTCACTTTTTTTTGTTGTTTTTTAATATAAATAGAGCTCTCCAGAATCTAGAGAACACTGGTATTTTCTATATAGGGAAATAATTTCCAAGGTAGTTTGTTTGTAATTGTTCATATGATTTACAAAGATTATTATTTTTCTTATATCAGCCATATCTTCTTCTAATTTCAAAATCTGTAATAAGATAAAATATTCCTGATACATTGTATTTTCTTAAACCATGTCCAGTATTTTGCATACTGTGAAAGATTGATATTTAAAATAAGATGGTACTAACAGAAATCTGTTTTCAAAACACTTAAAATGTCTTTTTTTAAAACCTTTAAAATAATTTTTATTATTGTAATCCCGAAAAAGAGAAGAAATAAAATGAGATATGCTCTTATGGTGAAATAGAGGAGAAATAGAATAAGACATACACTGCTGATAAGTAAGGGGAATGTTAGAAATAGGTGCTGAAAAGAAGCATAATATCCATCAATTGTGGTATGAATAGAGAAGAAAAAAACTGGAAAATTATATTTGCAGCTTCTATTTTATTTTTAATTTTGGACAGAAAGGATTGAGGGAATGAGATTAATATTTACAAGAAGATGAATAAAAATTTTAAGAGAAATATTTTAAGAGTAAAAATGGCATAAAATAAGCATTTTTAAATTCAGATCCCTGTATAGGGTTCTTTAATTGCCTGTATCCCTCTCTCTTTTTTGTTATTGTGTTGTTAATACAGTTTTTCTTTATTCGCTTTTGTTTTATCTTATTTGAAAATATCATTAACCTATGAGGATTGAAGTGGTTCTAACAATGAAAACTAAAATTTAATTCTTCTTGTGAATTTCCAATCAGTTTTAATCATTTAATTTAAAGTTAAAGCATGGATAAGATCAGAATACATGGCAATTTTACGCTTCTGTGCAAGTTGAAGAAATCATTACTTAAAACATCCCTTTATCCTCTCTTCAGTTTCTCTTCAGTTTCTATTACTGGTTCTTCTAATTATTTCATTTATCCACAATAAATAATAAATAAGTTATCGTGCTTTCTCTGTATTCACTCTATTTGAACTATTCTGCTTTACAATATGATTATTTCTGTTATTAATATCTGGTAGACCTTTTTTCCTACATAATCCAAATATTCCTCATTATATTTGATGACTTTATAGGAAAAAAAGATATATGGTATTATGTCAGATTTTTTTTCTGTCATTCATTGTCCTGAATAACATCTTGAAATGATTATTTGATCATTTTAAATAAGATCAGTGCAGTGAGCATATGTATGGCACTTTACTATTTAGAATCATACAGTTCTCTGAGAACACTGCCATCTTGTGGTTAGTCTCTTAAAACGATTAATGCATAGTTTCACAGGCTGTAAAAGTCTCAGGTCATTACTAGTAAGCACGAACTTTCATTTAAATGGCCAAAAGCATTAGAATTTTTGAGTAAATTACTCCTTACTCATTGGAAATTTTAAAATGCCAGTGCTAAGGAGAGTAACAAAAACTGACAAAAAACATTTTCTTTGAGACAGAGCTAGTTATTTAAATGCAGTCTGAGTAAGAACATAGCTAGAATACATATGTACCTAAATGTCAAGACAGTAGATTTCTATCATCTGTGTATTAACAATAATAGCTAATGCCTACTTGGTTCTTAATATTTATGAGATTCTGTTCTAAGTTCTGATAGAAACTCAGATTACCATAATCATTCTGCCCTTCTCTCTCTCTTTCTCTCTCACACATAACACATACACTCATAATATATGCTATACGTTAATATAGCATGTCATATGTTATATATAATATTTTATGGATATAATATCATTAGAGTATATAATTAGAGTATTTCTTTAGAATACTCATATATATATTTAATGAGGTTAATATCCAAAATATATGAAAAACTCATACAACTTAAGACTGAAAAAAAAGAACCCAATTAAAAATGAGCAGAAGACCTAATAGACATTTTTCCAAAGAAGATACTCATATGCCCAACAGACACATGAAAAGAATGCTCAACATCACTAATCATCAAATACAAACCAAAACAGCAGTGAGATGTCACCTTACACCTGTCAGAATGACTAAAATCATAACCACAAGAAATAACAAGTGTTGGCGAACAGTGGTGCAGCCACTGCGGAAAACAGTATGGAAATTCCTCAAAAAATTAAAAATGAAATCACCATATGATCCAGTATGTAAATACCCACTACTATCCAGTGGTAAATACCCACTATTGCGTATTTACCAAAGAAAATGAAAACAGTTAATTGAAAAGATATATGCACTCCTATGTTTATTGCACTATTATTTACAATAGCCAAGATAGGAATGCAACTGAAGTGTCTACACATAGATGAATGGATAAAAGAGATGTGGTGTATATATACAATAGAATATTATTCAATCATAAAAAAAGAATGAAACCTTGTTGTTGGTAACAGTATAGATGGACCTGGAGGGTATTATGCTAAATGAAATATGTCAGTCAGAGAAAGACAAATACCATATGATTTCATTTATGTGTGGACTTTAAGAAATAAAACAAATGAACAAAAAAAAAAAAAGAGACAAAAATGCACATTCTTTTTTTTTTAAAGATCCTTTTTTTAAAAGGTTTTATCTATTTATTTGACAGAGATCACAAGTAGGCAGAGAGGCAGGCAGAGAAAGAGGAGGAAGCAGGCTCCCCACTGAGCAGAGGGCCCGATGAGGGGCTCAATCCCAGGACCCTGGGATCATGACCTGAGCCAAAAACAGAGGCTTTAACCCACTGAGCCACCCAGGCACCCCCCAAAATACACACTCTTAAATACAGAGAAGAAACAGTTGTTTGAGAGGAGAGGTGGGTAGGGGATGTGTGAAATATATTTAAAAAATACTCATACACATATATATGAATATAATTGGTATATTTGCACTTATCTGAAACAATGTAATACAAGAATGAATAGTGATTCTCCTACTCTTGCTTTTCAGTTTCCCTTCGCAAAATATGACCACTTTTATAATTTCATAGTATACTTCTAAATTAATATATAATTGTATATGTACATGTGTTCATACATAATATGCATGTATGTGTGTGTATGTTCATACATGTGCATAATATCTGGGAAAACACACACATATTTACTTTTCTTTTAATATACTGACTTTCCCCTTCTAGCTGCATGAACTTGGTCTATATACTTAGTATTTCCATGCCTCAGTTTCCTTTTTTTGCAAGAAGATACTAGTATTGATAGCTACCTCATGGGATTATTGGAATAGTTAAATAATAAAATTTATTTTAAGGTCTCCTATTTCCTGGCATTTGATTAAGTTCTTAAATTAGTAGATTCATTTTTGCTGCTATTGTGATCATTATTGTTATCATTGGATTTTATTATTACTTTAACTACTATTATGATAATAGAAAAGGAATTTTCAAGTAATTTTCTCACATTAATCCTACTATAGGAAACACATCATAGAACTATCTATTTTATTAAAAAGACTTTTCCATGTAGATACATAATAGCACATTAATTCTAGAAACTGGGACACACCAATGTTTGAAAACCTTATAAATATTTACTTAATTATTTGGAGTTAAAAACACAATTATTTGTCAATGACATAACAAAGATATTTTTAAATACTGTGTTTTAAATCATAAAGCAATATTTTAAATAAACGTTATTTTAAATATATCATTTATTTCTATGTATGACTTTACCTTTTTAAAGTTTAACAAAGATAGTAAAGGATTTCGAAGTTACTATAATACTCATCTCTTTGTAAATGTAATAACTTGTTGATGGTATTCAGTAATTATACAAAATCATGAAATAATTTTCTGACAATTCTCTTTTTACTTTAGTCTTAACTATCTCTAATTTTATGAGGTGTTTTTATTTCTGATGTCAGCAAATGTGTCATTGCAAGTCTCGCCAGGGATGCCAGAGCTTGCCAAGAGGACACATTAATTTCTGGGAATCAAATCAAGGTCTTCTTAAGGTTATCAGGAATTGCTAACAACCAAAAAATGGTGCAGTGTCTATATGTATGTCTGAGCTTCTGACTTTAAATAAGTCTTAATTGAGTCTTATTTAAGTGAATCTTACTTAAACACCACGACAACCCTTGTATAATTGGCCAGTCACAAATAAGCTTCCAATCCCATAATCTAACATTTTTCCAGTATAGAGTTTCTAATGTGTGCATTTATTTTGCTATTTGGGCATAATGGCCTAGGACACTCAAAGCATGAAATTTCAACATAAATTTGAATAGTTAATAGGTAGTGTTTAATAATATGCCTTGATATAGAAAAAGTTAAAAAAAGAGGTTCTTCTTTTCACATAATTCAAAATTAAACATAGAATTAATTCTATGAGCTTTAGCTTTCCTATCAGTGCCCTTTGCACTGACATCACCTTAAACAAGTATCAAAGTGATTCCAAAAAATAAAATACAAGATTTTGTTTTATTTATAGAAGCAAATTATAGTCTTCAAATACAGTTTATATATATTATTTTTCCTTTTTCTAAAATTTTTATTATGTTCAATTAGCTAACATGTGTACATCATTAGTGTTTGATGTAGTGTTCAATGATTCATCGGTTATACACAACAGTATATATATGCATATACATAAAATTTTTACTAGTCCAAAAGGCAGGGACCTTCATAGTTATACATATTTGCATTTTCAAGGAAAAATGTTCTAACGATAATTAATATTCAACAAGCTTTTAATTCCAGTTGTGAAAATTGTCAAACTACTATGGAAATTTATCTAGATGGCATACTTTCCTATCTTACCCATTTTGGATATTTTAAACATAAAATTAATATAAAATACAGTGCTTTCCAGTTTGAACTGATATATATTCATATTTATTACCTGATGCTATTTCAAAAGACTTTATATTAAACTGGAAGTGGATTGTTCCTCAGGTATGTACAATGATAATAAACGACCACACACAAAACATAAGTTCTTTAAAGTTGAGCTAAACATCACATCTAGTTCACACAATCTCATGAAGTGATTCAGCAGCTGTATTAGAAAATTGTCTCTCAAGTGGCCCTGGCTCATTGTCAGGATTTTCCACTGAACCCTCTGCAAAGTGTAGGGCTTTCATATTTTCTCATAGAACTCAAGGTGAAAAGCAAAAAGTAAAATATGTCTACTCATAGAGTTAGGGAGTTCTGACATATGGAAAGAAAACAAATCAAACCAACATGTGGAAAACAACTAAGTATAACAGAGATGTTTTTCATCTTGTGTACATGATCTTTTCTCCTTTTATTCCTTGTTTTAATGGAAATATTTTATGGCCACTTAATTATCACCTTTCAAGTGATTGAAAATTATGACTACTAAAGTGGAAATAGCTTTCTTCAAACTATTAGATATCTTTGGAAATAGCCTTCAGCTCTTTCTGATGAATGCCTGGGACAGCAAAGTTACTTGTGAACAGATCTATAAAATGGTAGCATACTTAGGGATAAATACTTGGCATCCTAATTCTGTTAGTCATTTGATCTATTCATTCAACAAGATCTAACCAAGATTATTTCTTCTGCAGGAAATTTGATAATAAAAATTAATGACATAAACTTTAAGTCATAGAAAGAACCTTCTTTTTCATCATCTATCTATTGACACAGGTTATATAACAAAGCCATTTGAATGGTACCGTTTGTGTTCTCTAGCTTTCTGAAGGGGTTTGCCTTTTGATGACATAAGCAAATGAGTTACAGAACAGACAAAAGAGGAAAAAGAAGAAAGGAAAAATTGAAGGAAATATCTCAAAGTCAAGATCCAAGTGTCCTACTCCAAATCATGTCCTTTAATATGCTGCCTTGTGCCTTAAGCCTTTAGCTGTGACTTTCTCAACAGATGAATGGATAAAGAAGATGTGGTAAATACATGCAATGGAATATTACTCAGCCATCAGAAAATATGAATACCTACCATTTATATTGACATGGATAGAAATGGAGGATATTACATTAAGTGAAATTAGTCACTCAGAGAAAGGCAATTATGATATGGTTTTACACATACGTGGAATATAAGGAACAGAACAGAGGATTATAGGGGAAGGGAGAAAAAACTGAATGGGAAGAAACCAGAGAGGGAGACAAACCGTATGAGACTCTTGACTCCAGGGAAACAAACTGAGGGTTGTGGAAAGGGAGGTCAGTAGGGGGATGGGATAACTAACTGGGTGATGGGCGTGAAGGAGGACACGTGATGTGAGGAGCACTGGATGTTGTATGCAACCAATAAATCGTTGAACATTACATCAAAAACTAATGATGTACTATACGTTGGCTAATTGAATTTAAATAAAAAATGACAATACCGCATTTCTGAGGATAAAGTCCTATATGACTCTGTGAAACAGTAATCTGTTTCCCACTTCTTCAGTAAGAAAGAGGTCTGAAATATATAACCATGAGAGTGTGTATGTTTTACTTTAAAGGCAAGCAAGATTAAACTTGAAAACCAACATTTTTTAAAGAATTGTCAGAAATTCTAAGACACTCTTGTCTTGATCGAGTCTTTCTTTTCACTGTACCCCTTATCTCCTATCTGCCTATTCCAAAATGACTGCACCACAGGCTTATCATCACACAAAGAAGGCTCACTGCCAGAAGTACATTCGTAAATTTTAAATCATTCCTTAATGATCAGAAAAGAAATAATTGGTCAAGAATATGAAGTCTAGGGTACATGGGTGGTGCCATTGGTTGAGCATCCAACTCTAGGTTTCGGTTCAAGTCATGATCTCAAGGTCATGAGGTGGAGCCTCTTGAGCAGACTCCACCTGCTGCTCTGCCCTCAGCAGGTGGAGTCTGCTCAAGATTCTCTCTCTCTCTTTGCCCTTCCTGCTTACACACTCTCTCTCTGTAAACTAAATAAGTAAATCTTTATTTTGTAAAAAGATTTTATTTATTTATTTGACAGAGAGACAGCAAGAGAGGGAACACAGAGCAGAGGGAAGTGGGAGAGGAAGAAGCAAGATTCCTCCTGAGCAGGGAGCTCAATTCGGGACTCTATCCCAGACCCTGGGGATGGGAGCCAAAGGCAGACATGTAACAAATGAGCCACCTGGGTACCCCATAAGTAAATCCTTAAAACCAAAACGAATATGAAGTCTAGTCACTCTTTGGAAGATTTTAACTTTTATTAAATAGCTTACAGAATGTACCAGCTTTACCACAAAATTGCAACTAGCAAGATTCTGATGCAATGCTAGTTGGGCAGTGTTGTTACATTGTTATGTAATGTTGGACAGTTTGTGGACAGCCAGATTTTTAAACATTTATTTATTAATTATTTTTATTAACAGATAATGTATTATTTGCCTCAGGGGTACAGGTCTGTGAATCATCAGGCTTATACACTTTGCAGCATTCACCATTTCCCATACCCTCCCCAATGCCCATAACCCAACCACCTTATCCATAACCCCTTACCCCCAGCAACCCTCAGTTTGTTTTGTGAGATTAAAAGTCTCTTATGGTTTGTCTCCCTCCTGATCCAATCTTGTTTCATTTTTTCCCTTCCCTACCCCCCAAACCGCCCACTCTGCTTCTCAAATTCCTCATATCAGGGAGATCATATGATAATTGTCTTTCTCTGATTGGCTTATTTTGCTCAGCATAATACTCTCTAGTTCCATCCACATCTTTGCAAATGCCAAGATTGCATTTCTTTTGATGGCTGCATAGTATTCC